>NW_028277885.1:0-192213 GCF_059751315.1 Micrasema longulum
TCTCTTAGTAGATTCATTACTTTTTTTTATTCTTAAAAGCGTTTTTTAAATATATTTATTCTGCTTGTGTAAGAAAAGGTTTTAGGCGTATATATTGTTGTTGTATATTTAGTTATAAAGGTGCTAAACTTGCTTTGTTTCTTTGTTGTTCTCAATATGTGATATTTTCTAAATGCTAATATTATTTATGTCCCGAATTGAATTGTTGTAACTCCAGGGAATGTAATTCAACGTATTAAACTTGTAAAATACTTTGTGTTATATGATTTATAAGTAAAATATATATATACATAAATCGTTATCACACGAATGATTACATGTATGTGTATCGTAATTAGCTATCCCTTTTTTTAATGTTGAGGATAAGGCAAATTTAACAAATATTAGAGGTATATCCAGAAAGTAAGTTCCGTTTGAGAGGTTAAAGAAAACAAGTACAATTCCACAAAAAAAAAATCTTAACTCCTTAAAATATTTTTGTACATAACTCTCATCATTTTATACCCACTTGTCATTTCGCCGCACAAGCTTTTGTATTTCGTCTTCATAAATGAGATCTGCCGTCCTCATAAAAGGGAACGCCCACTTCATCACTTATCACATGTTCTCCGCACACCTCACAGGTTAAAGGATTAAGGAAATGAGTTACAGACCTTGTCTCCCAAGCGGCGGGGTTTTCAATTTTATTCGGCATACAAAACAAGCATCACGAAGCGTACACAGCAGTCAGCTAACTCATAATGGCGTCAAATTCTTCTTAATGGGTTAGGGTAAGTACCACAGATGCGCATAACTACGATAACAATAAATACAAATGGAACTTTTTTATGGACATACCTCGTACATATAAAATATATTATATACTATATTGCAATTCCGCAAACGGCCACTAAAGAGTCTTTATAGTAGATTCGGTGAGATCAGCAGTTGGCGATGGGCGCGGGGTGCCTGCGCAGGTGCCGGTACACGCACAGCGCCGCCAGCGCCGCCAGCGCGGCCAGCCCGAGCGCGCCCAGCCCGCGGCCGGCGGCGGGCGGCGCGCGCACCACGCCCCCAGCCGCCGTGGCGGCGCACCCACGGCGCGGCGCACTCGCCCTCGTGGCGCGCCGCCCAGCCCGTCACGCGGCAGAAGTGCGCGCGCAGCCCGCTGCGCAGCGCCGCGCACGACAGGTCCGACAGGAAGTAGAACAGGGCGAGCACTCGCTCCAAGGATGCGCCCCCCTCCTGGCGCAATAGATCCAATCGATTTGTTATTTTTGTTTATTAGAGAAAATAACAGACAATTCAAATAAAAACAATACTCGGTACTCAAGGTTAGTTTCTGCGTGTAATAAAGAAAATATATCGACAATATTTTTGATACGTTATATTGTCGCTTCTGTTCGTTTTTAACCAACAGACCAAAACGCGAATCTGCCAAAATAGAGCTTTAAAGTTTTGTTTACGATATAGGCATAAATAATGATCACAACTTAAGACAGCATTTTTTAAAAAAGCTCTTAACAATAAAAAAAATAAAAAAATTCATTTGAATTTTATAAATAAAGGCTTTTTCGAACTCACAGGAGTGTACAGACACTTAACTCAATTTCGCTAAAAATGATATGTTGGACAAAAACGAACTGAAGCAACGATATGTCAGAACGTTTATATATTTATTATTATATATACACGCCCAGCGGGCATTTAAATGACGGGTACATAATTAAAATCAAGCGTTTCATGGAATAACAAGACAATATGTTGGTCTAATAAATACGTAACTTCTTTTTTTCCTTTTTTTAAAAGGAATATAAGCTTATAATTTACCCATTTTCTTATAATTTACGGAAATATTTCAATTTTTGTGGCCATTTTCAACGAGTTGTTACTTATGATTAGAAATCAAACACTGATTTGAGTCTACTGAACACTTTATTTTATTTTTACAAATATAAACATATAAACGAATTTCACATTCGTTTGAAAATGCCCTAATAAGGCGAAGCAATTGCCACGAAGTTTTTATTTTTATATGTTTATATTTGTAAAAATAAAATAAAGTGTTCAGTAGACTCAAATCAGTGTTTGATTTCTAATTGTAAGTTTAAATATGGAGTTCTACAAAATAAACACCAAATCAATCAATCAATGAGTTGTTACTCACTACTAGAAAATGGGAATTCAGTTGGCGTAGAGTGGGGTTCGAACCTCAGACCTCTGATCCGTGAGTCCGCAACATGAGCACCGGGACAACAACCCGATTTTATTATTTGTTTATTTGTTTATTTGTTTAAATTTAATGTTGTGCACACAGTGCTATGTTAATATAAATCTAGACAATATTACAAACAAAAACTAAACCTAACACAGCACCAATTACGTACACAACATAATACATGAAATAACTATCTAACAATACAACAAGATGTAAGAAGAATTTGTGTAACTTTAAACTTTGAAGTAGGGCACACATAAGCAAATTCCCTTATGTGCTCCAATAATAACAATAATAATATTAGTGATACTAAACATTAAAGTCTATAAGACTCAGTTTCCGTTTGTAGCAGAGAGCTGAGTCGTTAAAGATGTCTAAATTGTACATCTTCTCAATTTTAGAAAAATTACAAACTGCTCTTCCTAAGAGCGAATTTTGAGCTGCTCTGGTGTTACATTTGTTGTAGCTCAGTAATACAGTATGTCGAGTGCGACGAATAGGTATTAAAGTTTATTTCAGTTTTATTATTTGTTTTCTTGCTTTTCGTCTGATTTTGATCTAATAAACTATTTTTTTAGTAATGGATTTTAACCCCTAGAGAGTTCGTCAAAATGCATGCACCAATGACCCGATTGTGTCGCATTGTAAACTCGAGACAATATCTAGACTTTTTTGGCGTTGGTCTTTCTAGATTTAAACAATCACGAAGATAGACAGGATCTTGTCTTGAGATAGTGATTTTTTTTTGTCCTAGCTTTAATATTCATTAGTTCTATTTCATTTAAAATTGTACCTGTATTTATTATAAGGAAATGTGTTTGCCAGTGTTGAGTGGACTGAATAAGTCCGTAAGTCTGTAATTTGATTCCCCAGAACTAATTCATCCACTTGCTTACCGTGTCCCCTTTAGACCAACTAAACTCTCTTATATTTTCTATATTCGTAATATTAAAATTAATGATCAGAAATGTTCTTATCTCATTTCTTGCTCTTAATCATTAAATCAAATGCAATTTTCTACACCTACTTCCCTTCAATCATCCTTCACCACTTCTTTTCATTCCCACTATCTCCTTGTTTTTTTTTATTATTTTTATTTTTATTTATTTATTTAGTTCTATGTAACATAGTCTAATATATATTTATAACACAATATTTACATCTATACTTATTCTAACATTATTTATCACTAATATACACTTAGTATCCTAATTTATAATATTAACTGTTTCATATGTACATTTTCATTAATTAAATTCACTATTTACACTATAACTATATACTACCTAATATTTTTCACATATAAACTGTTTACATTTAATTTTAAATATATTTACATTAATTTCATTTTTTATGCTTTCTGGCATTTCTTCAAAAAGTTTTATTCCCTTGTACATAAGGCAGTTCTGGGACATTGCTTTTGATTTCTTTTCCAGTCTTATATTTTTAGATCCTCTTGTTGCATAGTTTCTATGAAAGAACTCATTATTTTTTAGTTTATTTTGAAAATATCTCGGAACTATTCCTTTAATAATTTTGTTTATTTCATTGGCAACATTGAATTTGATTATTTGATCAATTGTCATGATATCTAGAAGTTGAATCATTTTCTTAACATTTGTTCGTCTCCCACATCTTAATTTTGTCCATATTTCTTTTAACATATTACAACAGAGATGAAGAACATTTAAGAGAAGGTAATTTAGAAGTCTAGGCATCTACAGGGCTTATGACCTGTCAATGGCTGGTTTAAGTGGCCACTTTACACACTGTGTAACATTCACCATTCTGCCCATATTTGAACATCTATATTCCTTCAATTCTTTCATCTGTTGATGTTTGTAAAGTTAAAGAGCTGAAACCTTTATTTATGCGGGTGAGATTCATTGTAATATGTTAATATAAACAGCTCCCCAGGGAGTTAAATCCAGTCCTTGTCAACAAAAATTTAGACAAACTCAAAATATTGTTCATATTTCTTTTATTTTAATAAAAAGTATGTTTATTATTTACATAGTTTAAACCATTGTCGCTTTATTGAAGAATAATTTAGTGAATATATATTATTGGATGGCAGGCCCTACTATGTAAACATTTTTTATTTATATTCGTTTAACCTGTACATCTGTTTATATTTGAAATGAAATAACTAAATAAAAATAATAGCACAGTGAAAGCACTCTCTCCTCATACCCTAAAACCATTTTAAAGACCGTGGGTCTTACTGCCGGTTTCTCTCATACTGAAAAACAATGTTTTTTATCATTTAAATTTTTTTATAAATTTTATTATTAAAAAAAATCACTAACCACGATTTTAATTGAATTAAACTTAATTGTTTTTATTAACATATTACAACAGAGATGAAGAACATTTCAGAGAAGGTAATATAGAAGTTTAGGCATCTACATGGCTTATGACCTGTCATTTGCTGGTTTAAGTGGCCACTGTGTATGAATCTCACCCGCATAAATAAAGGTTTCAGCTTTTTAACTTCACAAACATCAACAGATGAAAGAATTGAAGGAATTTAGATGTTAAAAAATGGTCAAAATGGTGAATGTTACACAGTGTGTAAAGTGGCCACTCAAACCAGCCAATGACAGGTCATAAGCCCTGTAGATGCCTAGACTTCTATATTACCTTTTCTGAAATGTTCTTCATTTCTGTTGTAATATGTTAATGTTAACAGCTCCAGGGAGTTGAATACAGTCCTTGTCTACAAAAATTTGGACAAACTCAAAGTATTGTTGATTAATTGTTTTTAATATCTCTTTCACTGTGGATTCGGGAAATTATATGGAAGACTTATGTTAGATATTGTCAATCTCTCTTAGGATCATATTGCAAACACGAATGGTATCAAAAAATGTGTGGACTAGAATTAAATTTAGTTAAAAAAGCCGATTTCCACTGTGGTATTTTACAATAAATTTATAAACCAGTACATATATAAAGTGATGAATAATATTAGAAATCAAACACTGATTGGGGTCTACTGAACACTTTATTTTATTTTTACAAATATAAAAATATAAAAACAAAAACTTCGTGACAATTGTTCAAAAGCAAATGACGTAAACTTAATATACTCGAACAATTGGAAATTAATAAATATCTTAACAATCATAATTTTAAAATAATAAATGAACAAACCAACCTAATATCTTCACCACTATTAAACATATTTAAATAGACTGTTATTCTTCACTTTGTTTACTTCTGTACACGCTTATATGACGCGTAATTAATAGGTGAATCATGTTAAAATTGCATTTATATATTCTGATAAGAAATTCTTAAAAAAAAGAAACATTATACATTTATGTTTATATAAATTTCCTCATAATATTTCAATCATGTTTTAAAATTAAAATGAACAGCAACCTATTGTAATATTATTGATATTTTTTTGACAGCAATTATCTAAAGTTATAAAACTTTAAAACTTCATTAATTATCTCACAATACATACTTGTATGTCAATAAACATTTGTTATATTTTTCCCGAAATTCAAATGTAAATACCCAAATTCCCCATTACCTATTAAACACTTAGCCTCGTCCTTAACCATTGGTTTTCCCCTCAATTATGATTAATGTACATGCTATAGTTCATAAGATTATTTTTATTTTCTACTTAAGTACCTTGAATTATATAACTATAAAAGGACATTCAATCCATCTAATCTTCACATTCGTTTGAAAATGCCCTAACAAGGCGAAACAATTGTCACGAAGTTTTTGTTTTTATATTTTTATATTTGTAAAAATAAAATAAAGTGTTAAGTTGACTCAAATCAGTGTTTGATTTCTAATATTATAAGTTTAAATATGGAGTTCTACAAAATAAACACCAAATCAATCAATAAAAGAAATGACGAACCTGGAAGAGGGTTTGAAGAATGTGCTGAAACGTGGGGAAGTCCAGTGCGGCGAGCTGCACGGAGCCAGCGCGCACGCGGAGCGCGGCGCGCTGCGGCGACGCTGCGAACTTCCGGGAGGCGGAGGACAGCGCCCGGCTGTCCCACCAAAGGTCCCACCACCCGCCATCAGCCCTAGACATTAACATATTTGATTTATTTAGGAAATACTATTTAGCATTATCGAGTCATGGTATTTAAGATTCGTTTTCAATATCAATGATTCCCTTCTAGCTGCTGTGGATACTCTAATCAATCTTCTGACCTCATCTTGTGGTGTTATCCTTTTCCTCTCTTGGAATTGTACTATATGTTGTTGGATGTTAGTTGGAGTTCCTACCCCAGTTAGAAACAAACGCTTCTGTAGGATTTTGGTTGTTGAGGGTTCGTGGAGTTTAACCCCAGCTAGAGATTGACAGAAAAGACACGAGGTTGGTGTTTAATGCGTATTTATTACATGGCGAATAAGATACAGCACTTGGTTATGTAGCACGAGCGTAGCGGCGATGATGGGTTGAAGTAACTGCACTTGAACTACATGCTGGAACTGTGTGATGTCGTCGAGCTGGTCTGACGTGAACTGAACTGACTGATGTTGGCTGCGTAATGTGGTCTCTTTGTAGACCATATTCCTTTATAGTTAATTTCTTCATGGTAGGGACGATGTGAATGTACTGCAGGGCGACGATCCCGTCTTTATGTGCAATATTGCTAGAGTTGTAATATAAATTGTATTGGGTTCGATAGAAAACGATGACATTGCATCGTCGGTCATTAGTCTATTTTAGGTAAACTAATTTAACACGTGTGTGTCATCGACTATGGATCATGGACCCTACAGAATATTGAATGTGGCTTCTCGTTACTATCCGTTGCGCTTTTTAAGACATTGTTGAGGATGACAAATGACAATGCGATATCCGTTGCTGCGTTTTGGAGGGTCAAGGTCTGAGGTTCGGATCCGTTAAGTAATTCAGGCTTTGTCGGAAATCTCCCGATTTCAATTTCATGGCTTTTTTTTTTTTTTTTGTTTATTTTTCCATACTGTTACATATTATGCATGTATTAAATTACATATTTTATACATTATATTTATTAAACATTAGAAGAGAAAAACAGAAAAAATACATATTCTAAAAATAAACATAGCCTTAAATTTGGAAAAAATGCCCACAAAGACTTAAACGTCTGAGCGTGGGCCATTCCTTTTTTATTGTTTTTGGTGAATTTTTTGGTATACAAACACAAATATGACAATGCCAAAAAATCATATAGAAATAACAGGAAAATGACATAAACAATGTAATTAAGACATCAAAGTTTAGAATATGCTGTTGCACGACTCTTTCACAATAGGTCTATATCTGTATTTTCCATGCTAATCCAAGTCCTCAAAGCCGCTTTAAACTTTGGAAGGGATTCTATATTTTGTATTTCCTTGGGTAGGAGATTAAAAGATCTTGGACCAACATGGAAAGAGTGTCTCTGTGCGAACTTAGTTCTGCATCCTGGAACCGACAGTACACTTTCTGATCTGCTACTAGTCCTATTTAAATTATTGCCAAACAATTCCCTATTTTTATGTACATATTTTAAGCATTGTAATAAATATAACTTTTTTAAATTAAGGAGTCCGCTCTCTATGTACAATTCGTTACTAGGAAATAGTCTATGCTTTTTGTACATTATCTTAATTATACTCTTCTGTGCGATTTCTACACAAAGGCATATTGATCATGTCAAATCAATTTGATTGATAGAAGGATTCGTTTTCCTTTTTCCTCAATCTAATGACGTACAATATATTATGTACTTCTAGATTACCTTCTTTTGGCACAATAATGCCAAGAACATTAGGTAAAAGAGAGCTCTTTCAGGCAGGTTTTATCGTTTGGCAGCGAGCAATTGTTCATTGCATGCGAACACCCCCCACGAAGGAGACTTAAGTCCTCAGATGAGATGTGCAATATGTGATGAAAAAAGAATGTGATGAAAGAATGACAGCCTGAGTAGAGCCAGCGTTCTACAGAAACAGCAACCTGTCCAACCATAAACTATTGAGCATCATAAACGAATCTCTACTAAAAGGAAAATTTCCAAAAACATGGAAAATTTCCATGGTAATCCCTATGCCAAAAGTAGTGAACACAAAAAATGCGAAGAATTTCGAGCAATTAACATGTTACCAAAATACGAGCAAATATAAGAAATAGACATAAAATAGACAATTAGTGGAATATTAAGAAAAATGTCATTTGCTTTGTTAGGAACAATAAAGTTTGAGAAATAACAATTTTTGTGAATCAGAAATAAATATTATCATTAATGCATGGACAATGGCCATGGTTTGAAATAAGTATGTCTTGGCTGTGTTTTTAGATTTCAAACGAGTATTTGAAACAATAGATATAATAAAATTATTACAAAAACTAGAAAAAATAGGACTTTCAAATTATGTTCTTAATTTGCTTAAAGCAAGGAAGAAAACAAATGACTAATATAGACAACAAAATATCTGAACAAATAGAAAATAATTTATAGTTTCCCAAGGATCAGTTCACAGATCACTGCAAATAGCAACTATTCGCCGATGACACATTAATCTAAATATCGGGTAAAGATTATGCAGAAACCATTAACAATTAAAAGTCGACGTAAACAGCATTTCAAAATGGCTGAAAGTCAACAAGCTAAAAGTGAACGTTGGAAAAACGAAACACATCGAAATAGGAAGAAAAAACATGAGCATAATAATGAATATATATATAGATGGAGAAACTATTGAGAAAGTGGATGAAATGAAGTATTTTTATTTTAGATTCAAAATTTACAATGAATGCAAACTTCGAGCTGTTTTTAAAAAATATTTTTTTGGGTAGATTGAGAAATAGATTAGATAGAAATACTACAGAACTCACATATAAAACTATAATCATTCCACATATAGATTACTGCTCAACAGTATTATTTTTAGCCAATGACAGAAATTTAAATAAATTCAATTATTAAATAAAATTAAACAAATTTGAAAAACTTCGAAATAGAGCCATGAGATTAGTGCTAAAGAAAAGTTGTTGTAATAAAATAGAAAAAAAATGAGAAGATCTTAATTGGAATAAAAAAAATATATAATATGCTTGTTTTTATATTTAAATTTTTAAACAATCGAATGCCCAAATACTTTGTTAATAAGATAGTGCTTAGTAAAAATTTGCATAATTATATTACTAGAAACAAAGAAAGAATAATGCTGCCATTTAAAAAAAAAACAGAATCTCAAAATTTTATTATGTAGTTTATCCAAACCTTTGGTTCGAAAATGTATGAAGAGATGCTTAAATGTATGAAGAATGAAAAAAGTTTGACTGAATTTAAAAATAAATGTTATGTGTACTGTAAAATGATGTAAATAGATATGTAGGTAAAATAAGCGTAAATATTAGTTTATATACTATGTATTTTAATGTAAGTTGACTTAAGAAATAAATAAAAAAAATATATAAAAAAATAAACACTTACAAACTGGGTTAAGTTAAATCGTAGAAATAAATTGATTTAAAAAAATAGATTCAGAAATACTTCATTAAAATCATCTTCATATTTTCCATCATTCCCTATCCATACTTGATATTTTAATTTATAACATTTAAAATTAGGTGAGCGATAAATAAAATCGCCTACCTGACGGGGAGTTGCGCGCAGGCGGGCGCGCGCAAGCCGGCAGTCGCCAGCGCGCGCAGCAGGTGGCCGCGGTACAGGCGCAGGCCCCGGGCCGCGCCCCCGCCCGGGGCCGCGGGCCCCCAGTGGCCGGGGCAGTGGCGCTCCTCGTCCACCGACAGCTGCCGGCGCAGGGGGGCGCGCTGCTCGCGCTCGTCTAGCGACACGACGCTGCACACTGCGAGCGGAATGGACAAAATACGCTCAAACTTAAATCGATCGAAAAGATTAGTGTAAATGTACCTGAAGATTGCGTTTGTTTGTGTAAATTTTATTCAAAAATGTGTTAGTTTGTAGGTATGTGACTAAAAAGTGTGATTGTAGAAACGTTGCAGAGAAGTGAGTATTTTTGTAGGAATGTACTTGAAAACTTTGTAATTTTGAAGAAACCTTACTGAAAAGTGGGTTTGATTATGGAAATGTTACTAGAAAGAGTGTGTTTTTAGGAATGTGACTGAACCGTTATTTTTGAATGTAGAAACGTGTCTAAAAAGTGTAAAGTTTGTAGAAATTTTACTGAAAAATTTGTAAATTAGTAGAAATGCCACTGAAAAGTCCGTAAGGTTGTATGCATGTGACTGAAATGAATGTTAGGCTGTTGGAATGCAACTGATTAGTTTATTTATTTATATAAGTGTTATTGAAAAATTAGTGCCTTAATATTAACATACTACAACAGAGATGGAGAACATTTTAGAAAAGAAAATGCAGAAGTCTAGACATCTACTCACAATTCTGCTTATTTACAAAATCTTTGTTCCTTCAATTCTTCCATGCATATGAACATCAACATTGATGTTGGTGAATGTTACACAGTGTGTAAAGTGGCCACTTAAGCAAGCAAATGACAGGTCATAAGTCCTGTAGATGTCTAAACTTCTATATTCCCTTTTCTAGAATTTCCTCCACCTCTGTTGTAATACGTCAATATTAACAGCCCCCGAGGGGGTTGAATCCAGTTATTGTCTACAAAAATTTGGACCAATTCAAAAATTATAAACATCGTTGATCATAAAAAATAAAATAAATAATTAGTGCTTTCGCAGAAACGTTACTGAAAAGGGTTTAAGTAGTAGGAATTAACTGAAAATTGTTATTTTTGGATAGAAATATTATTCGCTCTTAGGAAGAGCAGTTAGTAACTTTTCTAAAATTGAGAAGATGTACGATTTAGACATCTTTAACGACTCAGCTCTCTGCTACAAACGGAAGCTGAGTCTTATAGATTTTAATGTTTAGTATTACTAATGTTATTATTGTTATTATTGGAGCACATAGGGGAATTTGCGTATGTGTGCCCTACTTCAAAGTTTAAAGTTACTGTAATATTAGTATCTTTTAGCCTCTTTGAAAATAAACAGAAACAATTAATACTAAACTAGGTACTACCAGAATACACACTACATAAACACCACATCTTATACACATCACTCCATACACCTCACTCCACGCACTACATTTCATACTCACAACAATAAAAACACAATCACTAGTAAATTCACACAAAGCACAAATTCTTCTTACATCTTGTTGTACTGTTAGATAGTTGTTTCATATACTGTGTTGTGTACGTAATTGGTGCTGTGTTAGGTTTATTTTTTGTTCGTAATATTGTCTAGATTTATATTAACATAGCACTGTGTGCACAACATTAAATTTAAACAAATGAACAAATAAACAAATAAACAAATTACTAAAAAGTTTGTTTGCTTGCGGAAATATGTCTGAAAAATGTGTAAATTTATTAGAATGCAATAAAGCGGTGTGTTGATTTGTAGAAATGATACTGAAAATGTGTAAATTTGTAGGAATGTAACTGAAAAGTGTGATTTTGTTAAACTATTACTGGAAATTTTACAAGTTTGTTTGAATGTGATTTAATTGAGGCTAAGAAGTAAGTTCTTTTATTAGGCAAATGTAAAAAAAACATTAAAAAATCATTTAGTAAATTAGTACCGTTTAATTATCGGCCTCATGGTGTACACATCAGAATATTTCATAGTCCCTGGACTGGTACCTACAGCGTAAGACTGATAATCTTACCTTCATATGACGAAAAAAAAGGTCAAGATACGCTGCAATTGGTGTACCAATGCAGTGCTCTATGCACCATTAGGTGCGGAAAGGGAATGATGATGATGCATATTATACTAAGGCTTATTAATATAAAGCCGGGTGAAAAATTTGACTACCCTAGCAATATTCACAAAATGTCCACCTAATTTTATTTAACAATCTGACAAATAGTAAAATAATCGAATTCTTAAATAACATTATTTCCTTTCAGTCCCAGCAATATTTTGACACTTACAAACGACACAACACGGCATAATTAAATTTAAATCGGCAGTTGCGTAGTAAGCCACGTTTATAGAGCATTATAGCGGCCAAAAATAGGCTAAAAAAAGCAATCTGTTAATTTCTCTAAAATTTTATTGTGCACGCGGAAACATTGATTGACACAGCAGAGTAGATAAGTAAAGGGTCATTTAATAAGAGTAATTGAATTAATTAACTTTGAACTTAAAATATATAACAAATTTTATTTTACATAAAACGGATATTTTTTCATGTTAATTAATATTTGATGTTTTAAAGATAATGTCCTTTAAATGTCCCCTAAGGCGTTGTTTAATCCGAGGTCTAATTTTTATTAGTTCTTTCATTAGATGAGCAAAGAAGGGTAAAAAAATTTACTACCCTGGCAACACTAACGAAAGGTTCATTTTGTTTCTTCGACAATCTGACAGATGGAAAAATAATTACATTTTTAAGTAATGCATTTGTTACATACATATTAATTTGCTAATTGCACATGAACTGTGATTGCATCCTGTTTTTTATAGATCCTAGCAGTATTTCTACACTTTAAAAGTACACAACACGGCATAGTTGAATTCAAATCAGGGGTTGCGTACTGAGCGACGTCTACAAAGAAACTAATGGGTCGAAACGTAAACCTACTCATTTATGAGTAGTTTAGTCGTCTTCTGTGTGATGTGCGTATGCGGTTTCTGGATTATTCTTAATTCTATGGGTGTGAAGTTTGATAACGTGTAACAAAACATAATATGAATATTTGATTCGGTTGTTTTGCCTCAAAAAGAGGTTAGTAAATAAAATAACGTATTCCAAGAATATTTATGTAAAATTAAAAAAAACTTGATAAGTCAATAATGCTTGATTATTATCAAAATATTTAGCATTATAATTACATGTTAAGAAATCAAAGAAATAGATCTTAATTTGACAATTTTTGACCTAAAAACCCAGAATGTTTACCTGTCAATATTTACACATGTTGACCCATTTATTTTTAACCCCAATTTTAAATGAATACAGTTTAAAGAATACACATTTATCGGATAATATAGAACACGGTTTAATTTATAATTTTGATAATTGTTGTGGATAATTACCCCTAGTAGAATTTGGCGGCGGATCCCGGCGACACATGTTACGGGCCGGCGCCATTTTCCCTGCGTCTGCGCATGAAATGTTTTTCTTTTGTTTCAGTGAGGTTACAGTATTGCCAGAGCGCAGCGTTTTGAAAAATAGAATGCAGTCAAACTACACTATAATTCTATACGAAGATACAGAAGTTCTTACTTGACAAACAAGTTACGAAAAACAGGAGGGGGTACCTTGTTGAAAATAAAGACTGAATTATTTTTTTCTAAAAAACTTCGACCCGGTTGTTTAATAAATGTAATACGTAAAACAAAATAGTAATAGTTAAAAGTGAAAGTAATATAAGTAACAACTATTTAAAAATCAGAATATTTTTGTACGAAAAAATGAATCATTATCACTATACCCCGTAGGCGAATGCGCCAACCACTTCACAACGAGGCGGACTTTTCGCCACTCGATTTCCTTGTTCAGGATTTTTGCCTGAGAGCAGCCATCAAGAAAACACTCATCCAGGGTTCTGGTGATTTGAACACCTCAACCTATTCAATCTGCTCTACACACATAGAGTAATGTAACGTAACCACCCTCCACATACCTGAAAATCGTTTGAAAGACCAAGGGTCTTCCTATTGGTTTCAATCGTACTAAAAAAACATATATTTTGGACAAAATTGAGTACCTACATAGTCTTATTTATTTTTAATTCCAATTTCGTTAACAGCCATTTACTTGAATTTGACTCTACCCCCTTTCATTGCTCCTTTCATTGACTAATTTGTCGTGATCGTATAACAACAACGTATGTGCGAAAAATGCGATATCGATTTTCTTTTATATTTGATCTTGAAAATGTTTTATGGAGTCTTTATATTCCAGGTTCAAAATAAATATAACTCACTCAAATATCAAATGGTATACTTTTGTTCTTATAAAGTTATGACGATCATGTAAAGTTGAAGGAAATCACATGCGTAGTTGTTCTTCGATCATGACGAATGAGGAACTTCAGCAATACGGGAAATTGGATACAAATATGCAAACAAAGTGTTTTTTTACGTGCAGTAAAAAATAGAGCATTTTATTATACGGCAAAGTTTTTTGAAAATGTCAGAAAAAAATATTAAAAAATAATGAAATAAAAACGAACAACTTTGAATGACGTCACTAGTTCACATCAATCAACAAATGAGAGAGTTGTGGAGGGTTACCGGTTTACTTATCGTCAACGGACCAATTGGCAGAACTAATCGAGAAGAAGCGAAAGAGAACTTGAGACATCACACGCGGATTCATTTCAGAAACACTAAACTTTAAAAAACCATAGCGCTGATAATACGATAATACAACATTTAAAAATTGCTTGGTTTATTTTTATTTTATTTTATTTATTTCGAATACAAACAGATGTGCAGGTTAAATTAATATTTAAAAAAAAAACTGTTTAAAATGTATACATAGTAGGGCCTGCCATCCAATTATATGTATTCACTAAATAATACTGTAATAAAGCGACGACGGCTTGAAGTTTAAACTATATAAATAATAACTATACTATATGTTAAAATAAGAAAAAAATGGACAAAACAAGGAGATAGTGGAAAGGAAAAGAAGGAAATTGATAAGGAGTGGTAAAGGATGATTGAAGGAAAGTAAGAGTGGAAAATCGCATTTGATTTAATGAATTATGAATGAAGAGCATGAATCAAGTCTATTAATTCTCATCTGTACATATAGTATGGAGTGTTAAATATATATAGACTATTAATTTTTTTGTTAAATGTTTCACATATACGAGGGATCGTTGAATGTTTCCGATGATTAGTTTTAGTTTTACGAATATAGAAAATATCAGAGAGTCTAATTGGCCTGAAGGGGACACGGTAAGCAAGTAGATTAATGAGTTCCAGGGAATCGAATTTCTTATTTACAATTTTGTAAAGCAAGATTTGATCAAACATATCTCTTCTGTGTGCTAATAAATCAAGGTTATGCAATTTTAATGAAGCTAAATAATTTGCAAAATGCAAATGAAATTTGTATTCTAGTTTTTTCAGGATTTTTTTTGAACACTCTCAATTCTATAAATATTTAATTTATAAACAGGAGACCAGATAGCAGTGCAATATTCAAGATGGGGGCGTACGTATGTTATTTAAAGCAATATAAATGAACCTAAGTTTTTAAAAGATAGTCTTTTAAATATTTAAAAATTAAACCACTGAACTTCCTCATTATATGTAGGGTTTAAAGATACAGACATACAAAACCACAAGGTGGACAGATCCAGGATTTGTATTTTTACTTTTAAAAAGATTACATTACTTGGAAACGGGCGAAAATGTGTTTTGTCTGATGAGTCATATTCATTTTAATGTCAAAACCTAATCTACATTTGTTCGTAAAATATTATACTTACAAAACTTTGTTTTCGTTGTTTGTAGTTTAGAATGCACAAGTTTGACAGTTTCGTGTTATCTATGACGTTTTCGCCCACAAACAAGTTATATCATGAAGTTAATACTATGTACATAATATATGTATGTTTATACCTTGAGAAATTGTTACAAAGTAAAATTGTTGTCACGTTTCAAAATAGTTGACATTTAATACTTAAGCGCACTCAACTGACAGGTCAGAATTACTTGCATAATAACTTAACATAACATTTAAAATTCACTTATATTTATTTATACCAAAAAAACTAGAGAGGAAAAGTTGTTATGTGTCTCTTAAAATTAGCATACGAAAGACGATGTTACGAATAAATATTTGAAAAAAGATTATAAAAAAATAAATAAATATGTATTGGAAGCAGTAACTTTATGGTTATTCATTGTAATAAAATAGTGTTATAAAAAAAAAATGTTTTTTGTTTATTTACAGGGTCTGACCGAGAACTTCAGACATTTCTTAATTTCCTAAATTCATTACGTAAAGAAATAAAATTAACAATAGAAATAGAAAAATATAAAAAAAAAACTTTCTTGACTTGTCTTTAACAATAAAAAATTTAAAAAAATATTTCGATATGTACCGTAAACCAACATATACAGACACAATTATTCATAATTCTTCAAATCATCCTATTGCCCATAAATATTCCGCATTCCATACAATGATACATAAGTTAATGAACGTTCCAAAAAAAAGAACTTAATAAAACAGATTGCTAATAATAATGGATATAATGAGAACTTCATCGATAAAACATTTAATCAAAAACAAAAACGCAAACTTATAAATAAATATTTATATTCTCCACTCCCACAGTAAATAAAGCTAACCCACCTAAGCAATGGAGGCGGATTCCTTTTTATAAATGACATTTTTTCCAAACAATTATCTAATTCCCTACCATCAAACATTAAACCTGCATTCTTCACAACTAATAATAAAGGAACATTGTTAAAAAATCACAAAGACAAAGTCTTTAAATATAATAAATCTGGGATATACCAATAAAATTGTAATGATTGGGATTCAATCTACACTGAAAAACCAATGAAATTTTAATATTAAATAACAATAATTTTTCTGAATTTGCAAACCATCTGATAGAAAATAATCATAACTTCAATAAAGACACTGGATTAAAAGAACTTCATATTGAAAATAAAATACTAAAATTAGACAACTTAGGAATCTTTGAAATCTTAGAAATTAAAAAAGCGATTCATAATAAGAATAAAATAATAAATAACCAAATAAACAATATTTATTTTGGTCCTTCCCTGTCTAACTTCGAAAATATTGATATGAAATAATTGCCCTTGTAAGAAAAAAAAACTTATTTTATTGGGTAGTATTTAGTTAATATAATGTAAATAAAATAGGAATTAATTCATTAGTTACGTAATTCTTGACGAAGAAGCTTGTTTGCTTTAAAACCGGTCGGTAGAAAAAAAAAGTTAGTGGTTAAAAAGAAAGTTGTTTTATTTATTTTATTACGATTATTTTTGTTTCGGTATATGGCCGTTTCCAATAATTTGATTTTAATTCACATGAACCTTAACCACAGTAATAATTTTATACATTTTTATATTATAAAAATCATCAGATGGAATGCTTTTATAGAGTTTTTATTCAATAAAATAAACACGTTATTACAATGTTAATACACCATAAAAAAAACTATATCATATTTGTCCCGGCAAACTATTAAATAACCATCGGGTGCTTAGACATTAGTTTTAATTAAGATACAAATGAAAAAGTACAGTCATAATGTTGTACACATAAAATAATGAACATATCTACATTTGTTGCAACAGAGAGGGAAAACATTATTGAGAAGGGCATATGGAAGTCGAGGCATTTACAGGGCTTATGAACATTCACCATTCTGCATATGTTTAGTTTTGCAAATTTCCGCAACTTTTCCATCTGCTGACTTTTGTGAAGTAAAAGAGCTGAAACTTTTATTATTTGGGTTAGATTCATCCGGCTGAACCAATTCTCCTACTAGGCTCCTACTAGGCTTTTAATATTATTTCCATTTGTAAATACTCACTACAAACTACAAACTTTAAAATATATTTTTTTCACTTAAACTTGAATTTTTAAACAACTTTCATTTATGTTTTCTTTTTCCTTCTCTTTTTTATACTTTCATCGACGTGAATCGATTGGCGTGGTAGGCTTAGCTCATCGACGGATACGGGTAGATAAAAAAATCGATCAAACATCGATAGATAATTGATCGATCATCGATTGACAATATTAATCAACCATCGATTGACTTTGGAGTGGCGAACGGCGCGGCGAGGTCACGGAGAGCCGATGACAGATCGATAAAAATTGCGCCATTGGGCCGATCGATTTTGTAAGGTAACAACTGTCAATATACGAGTACGTCAGTAAGTTTTATTTTTTTATCAATAAGATCGATCTACATCGGTCGGGTGAATGTGGTAATACCTTGAATTCCTGTGTAGAGATGGGACGAATAATTTACTATAATAATATAGAACAACAATAATATATGAATAATGTGGATGTTGAAACATGTTACACAGTGCGTAAAGGGGCTTAAGCCCTGTTAATGTCTAAACGCCACATTCACTTTAATTTCAATAACATTATAGTACAATAAGAACACCTTAAAAAATAACAGCTAGCACGTTTATATAAAATGGCGAATATTTTATTTACATGAAACAACTCACTCAAACATTAGGCTATTTTCAATAGTCGGGAATAACGTTAAAAACAATACATATTTAGAGCAGATTTTAACGACTGCATTAAAAAAAGTTTTCATTTATAATCTTCAGGTTTAAGAACGAGCACATACAAAACGATTCGCAGTTGGCATCACGCCATTTTGACGTCACACATCATGCTCTCCGACTGCGCTTCTAATAAATATTGTTCAAGTATGGCACAAAAACGCCATATGTGCTGTTTCTTAAATAGGGCGCGAAACGTTTCTTTTTCCGGTAATTCAAAATACACATGTTTTAAACCTATGTTGAAAATTTATCCGACCACCCACAAAAAAATGTTAATACCGTTACCATGTAATTAAAATATGCAAATTATTGTAAAATAAAAAAACGTGAAAAGACCCTAATGATAAATTATCAAGGAGTTTTGAAGTTTCGAGTTTGAAAATAAAATCATTGACCATGCACCTTGAGCCCTCTAAAATTATGACACTTAACCGTCCAAACAATCAGTCATGTCCAAAGCGTATTTAGTCGTTCTCCAGCCGAGTTTTGACGTGAGCTTAATATTTAATTCGTAATCAAAATGCTTGATTGTGTCGTGAAAGCGTATAAAAACCGTTCGGATAAACGCAAAATAGATGATGTAAATTTTAATTGGTAAGTAGATACCTAGGTACTTGTTTATGGTTAAATTACAAAACTTGAAATAATTTATTTTTATATACGAAATTCTTTTTGCAAATATCAAAAACTTTGCTCTTCAAACTGACAAGGGTGCACTGTATGTACCAATGAGATTTTCTAAAATTTATTAAATGTTAGTTAATATTATTTTAGCATTACCAATAATTCAGTAAAAATAAAAAAAAATATAGAAGTTATAGGAAATTTAAGCAAATAATCTGATAAGAAGCCATAAAAAACGAATGTTGTTTGTAAACATCCCAAAACCATTTTTTTTATACAATAAAAAATAACATCTACCCAATTTTTTATTGTATGCATTCTCGCCGAATGCAATCCTGGTGATAGATACAAAACACATTTACGCTCCTAACTTTTTTTCTACTCAATAAATTGAAGATTTTAATGACTATAAATATGCCCGTGGCAAAGATCTACATTTCGCTGAAACCGCACGTAAATCGGTCCGGTAGTTATTCAGTCCATCGAGGACACAAACGAACGTTGCCTTTTTATATATATTTATCATTATTTAACATTTCAAATCAAAGAGTTTTCAAATCCAGTATTCTAGACATTCGTACATGTCGTATATTATTGTTGAATATTTTAATATTTAAGGTGTCGATGTCGTACTGAAAAATCATCAAGAGTTCAATTACTGAAAAACCATCGAATAGTTTCCAACTGAAATTTTTCCCCCCAGGAAAATTCTGTATTATATTTGAACATACGTACATATAGTTTATTATTTACATAGTTAAGGTTTCTTTTATTAGTGTTATATTACTTTTGCGACTATTTTTTCTCTCTATAAACATGCATTTATCTTTTGCGTATCAAATAGAGTAATTTAATATTTCGGGATTTGTAAAACCAGGGGTGATGAACATTTTCTTTACACCGCTTACAAAAAATGTTATTTTTAACTTGTTCACTTTAATAAAGTATTTTCACGTACAAATACAAACATCAGTTTTAAAATTTTTGAAAAACCAATAGTGATAGAGCTTTGATTTCCACGAGGCCTTTTTAATTAACATATTTACAGTGCTTTCATGCAGAGCCTGCACAGGGTTTTCATTCATGGAAGGCAGTTGGAAAACAATATTAATTACTTAAGAAGATATGCGGGGTACGATAACATTGACGAATAGGTATTTTTACATAATTTTTCTGTAACTCTCTCGCATATGCCTCCCCGATATTATGCATAAAAGAGAACTCCACGTTGGAATAATTATGCCTAAAAAAAAAAAACAACAAAATAGATATTTCGTTATCTCGTTTTTCGCACCCCAAAATTTTTTTTTTTTTTAAGAAAGAGTAAATAATGAAATTTTATGTGTTTGGTATTTTTTCTGTTTTTCAAAATTATTCATCATTTTTGTATTCCGTTCGTCCAAAGACAGCAGATAAAGCTGGGCGCTTTTATGGGTTTTTGAATGGTTCTAGCTCCTATAAGTAACAATTTATAAAAATGAAAAAAAACTGATTTTTGACTTTATTTTTCACTATTGTAAGTATAAGCGCTGTACAAAACTTGTCATGTTTACTCTTGTACGACGTGTCCGTACACTTGTTGTCTGATACCTTAATCAAACCTTTCCACAAGTATTTCATTTGATCGTTAAGTACAATCGGGGAGTCGTTTTCAGTGATTTGTTAATTTCGCTTATTTGAATAAACAGTGAATAGAGACATTGAGAGGACCCGAGGGGTGGGGACGACGTCTCGTCCACCATCTATATATTCTCCTCCTTTCTTCATTATATGCATAGAGCTTGTATTTCTGGGGATTGTCTTAGTTGAAATTAGTATACGTGCAGATGAAAAAGATTTCTCCATGGGCAGGGCCCTGATTATAATTACAGTTAAAAGAGTGGTTTTTATTTATTGTATATAATTGTTCTAATAATTTATTGAATACGGTATAAGTGAAATTGATATTTTATTTAATTATTTTATTTTATTTAAGAAGGTGAAATAAAATAAAATATAAAAGGAAAAATAATAAAACCCACTAAATAGTGGAACCGGTTTGTCAGCAGGTCTTTTATTTTTCCTTAACAAATAAAAAATAAAAGAAATTATATAAATTTAAAAAGTAATATGAACATTATTAAAAACTAAAAGCATACGTATTTTTCACACAAAATATATTTACATAAAATTTAAATAGTTGACTGTTAACAGAAAAGAATAATCAACATATAAAGCCTTGTTGCATATTAGCCATTGAATTATTTTATTCTTAAAAGTATTGTCAAAATTTTCTTTTAAGATGTCCTCAGAAATCTTATTGAAAATTTATGAAATTGTATAATGTAGTGTTCTTTGGCCATACTTATTAAAAAACCTCGGTACTGACAAGCCTTCACGTTGTGCTATTATGTATAAATGTATATACCTTTTCTGGTAGGTACTATCAAATCGAATCTAGAAACAAATTTCAGACTCAGAAAAGCATTTATGGACATTTGATCAAACTGATACGAAGTGGCGGCTTTAATTTTGTCTCTGTATAAAAAGTATTATTTAACATATTTTTAAGTGGTTGTGTTATTCTAGCAGTGTTTGAACGAAAGGCTTTGCGAATTAATACATCTTGGAGTGATTTAAACTATTCTTTTCTGCAGTTAATTAGCTTATTTTTAAAATTACATTAAAAGTGAATAGTGGGTAGCTCAAAATTTATTTTTGCAATATGTCTAACCTCTGTCAAGTGTGTAAAAAGCCGGTCACGGCCGGAGCGTATTATACGTGCTCAGTGTGCAAAGGTGCAAATCATTTCGTGTGCGGAGATTTGCCAGAGGCTGCTTACAAAAAGTTATCTATCGAACGTCGTGGTAAGGTAAAGTGCACTGACTGTATTTCTGGTATCGCTCGGGACACATCGCTCGGAACTGATAACGAGCAATTATCAGGGGTTATCAACAATTCGGAGGCGAAGACTATACTCGCTGAAATTAAAAATATTCGTATGGAATTGACCGAACTACGGACTATAAAATGTGACATAAAATCCTTACGGAATGAATTGGTTGGCATGAGAGAGAGCGTGTCATTTATAAATGACAAATTTGATGCCATGGAGGCTAAAATTCTATTGCAAGAGGAAAAAATTAATAAGTTAGATGGCATGCAAGGGAAATTTGAGGAATTACAAAAACAAATAAACAACCTTCAGTATTTCACTGATAAACAGGCTCAATGGTCACGCCGGAACAATATCGAAATTCAAGGAATCACTCATAAAACCGGAGAAGACATATTGGAAATTGTTAATAAAATTGCCAAAACTGTTCATTTTCCCCTTGAAAAATGCGACATAGACTACTTTTCCAGACTGCCGTCTCAACCTAATAAGCCGAAACTCATAGTAGTCAGATTCTTAAGGCAGATGACCAGAGATGGATTTTTGGCAGCCGTCAAGAAACGTCGGGGTTTGACTACTTCGGATATTGGCTTACAAGGGACTGCGGAACCAATCTTTTGTAATGAACACCTTACATCTTTAAAGAAGAAACTCCTTTTTGAAAGCAAAAACATAGCGCGACAGAAAGGGCACGATTTCTGCTGGACCCGGAATGGAAACATCTTCATAAGACGCAACACTACATCCCCGGTGATCAAAATATTTAACACTAGTGACCTCGACAAGTTTCGCACCGAATAACCTTATTAATTCACATTTCAATTTTCTTTTTTGTATTTTTTTTTGTATTATCTCTATATTTTATATTCCCCTCGCTTCCCTATTCTACCTTTACATAACCCCCGTCATCCTTCCTTTCCCCCACCCTGTCATCAATACAGATGTTTACTTTGCGCTAGGTATTTTGAGCTTGGTAAATATAGGTACCTGTATTATTTTTGAAACACACAATGTGTCATTTAATTTGTATTATTTTGATTCTTTTATTTTAATACTTATCTACGTTATCTTTAAATTATTTGTCTTCGATTATTGTAATTCACTTACATTTTTTTTCCTTTTCCAACGTTTGTTTATCCCTGCGCATATTCCTCAATCTGTTGCATTTGATTACCGCGCTGCATTACAAGCTTATTATTTCTCTTTTAAACGCATGGAATATCAGTGTATCTCTTACTCTTTCTCTGGCATCGTAATTTATATATACTATTCTAACTCACTCAATAACTCGTGCAATTCAAATACGCTACATCTCCGTCTATATTACTATCGCATAGTTTTTATAATATTTTATTATTATAATGTTAACAGTCAATTATCTAGCGCTTACAAAATCTATATCAATAGACTAATAATTGTAAACGCAAGTATGTTTTTTGTACTTTACTCGATAAACTTAAAGTGTTTCGCATTTTTTATATTCAATGACAGTAAAAGTATTACTTACGTCTGTTTTGATTTACTGGATTGTTTACGCCCACTTCTACTGCATACAAATACATATTTAATTTTATTTGAGTCAATACATGTACGCCGGGTAATAAATCAGATATTATGCTTATTTAGCAAATTATGTATCATATTATTTTTTTTTACTTTAAAATTTTATATAAATATTCACAAAAAAAACACATGTTCTGTACAGTTTTATTATAATATATTTAAAACCTTACGTGATTACATTAGTTGTACGTATGCAGATAAATATTATATTCATATAACTCTATTTACCGGTACGAGAATATTTATTTCTTTTTTGCTTAACTCACTGTTACAGTTACTTACCTTTTGGGGCTCTATAAAAATGCTTGAATTTACTATCTTTAATATTTTAATATTTCAACACTCGCAATGAACTTCACGGCATATTATCAAAATTGTAGAAGCATTCGTGGTAGATTAGACATATTCTACCAGAATCTGTTGTCAAATGATACTTATTGTTTATACGGTATTACAGAGTCCTGGCTCCATAGCAGTATTTTAGATGAAGAAATTGCTCCTTCCAGTCGGTATTGTATACTAAGAGCTGATAGAAAATATGACGATTGTAACCAAACAAGGGGAGGAGGAGTGATGATCATTTGCCAAAAAGTTCTTCACCCTCAGGCTAGGGATGACTTAGCATGTTCAGCAGAGAGCATTTGGGTTACCATTCCTGCCTGCAGACTTACCTCTAAGAAGAACATTCATATTGCATGCGTATATCTTCCTCAAGGACGCAATTACGACACTGCTGTAAATTCATTTCTTTCTGTTTTAACTAAATTACGAGATCAAAATCCCGAAGACCTGATATTTGTTATGGGAGATTTCAATATGCCAACATTGGATTGGATTCCACAACCTGATTCCGCTCTTTTAATTTCTGATACATCATGTAATGAAGCTAGCAGGCATTTAGTAGACACGTTATCATACGCGGAACTTAATCAATTTAACAATATCCGTAATGTAAATGGAAGGCTTCTCGACTTAATTATTTCTGATATTGATTGCCGCGTAACGCATTCTGACGCACCTCTTGTCACTGAAGATACTCACCATCCAGCATTACATATAGACATCGGAATAGAAGTATCTCCCTCTCTAATTATACCGCATAAAGAAATCACTCTTTTTCGTAGGGCGGATTACTCAATCATAAATTCTTATCTACGCGAGGTTGATTGGTCGGTTTTAATCGATGCTGAGACTATTGATGATTCCGTGAACGCTTTTTATGTAATACTCAAAGATACTATTTTACGGTTTATTCCTAAGCAGTCAATTAAACAAAACAAATATCCCGTTTGGTACTCATCTGCCTTAATCAAGATAATAAAAAATAAACACAAAGTTCATAGAAGATGGATTAAATATCAAAACCCACTCGATTACTTAGAATTTTCAATGCTCCGATCACGTCAAAAAACTCAGCAAAAAGAATGTTACGCGATATACATTGCCAAAGTAGAGGGAGAAATTCCAAGTAATACTAAGAAACTCTGGTCATTTGCAAAAAATGTTAACAAAAGAGGTAATATACCTCAAACTATGCATTATGGAGAGACATCTGGTACAGGGGGAAAGGAGATCTGCGATCTATTCTTAAAATATTTTAAAACATCTTATGAATCACCTAGCAATAATACTAATGATCAACCTCTTAATATTTCATCTACGCCAAATTTACTCAATGATTACGACTCAATTGGTAATGCATCTTTTGAGATAAAAGAGGTAACGAAATATCTGCTCAACATTAACCCAAACAAGGGAAGTGGAAATGATGAGATTGCTCCTTTTTTCGTTTTTCAATGCGCGCACTCACTGTCACTACCCTTGACTATTATTTTTAATAGATCAATTAACGAAAAAACTTTCCCTACAAAATTTAAAGAAGCAATAATAGTCCCAATTTTCAAATCTGGATCTAAAAATAATATTCAAAATTACCGTCCCATTTCAATTCTTTCAGTTTTTTCAAAATTATTTGAGCTCATGGTTTATGATAAAATTTATCCAAAAATTCTTAAAAATATACAAAATTTTCAGCATGGTTTTCTGAAGAGGCGCTCTGTTTTAACCAATATGGTAAATTTCACCGAATACGTCACTTCCAATATGGATGACAGAACGCAAGTTGATGTCATATACACAGATTATTCTAAAGCGTTTGATAAGGTGGATCACCGAATTCTTATGCGTAAATTAGAATATCTGGGAATTCACGGTGACTTATACAGATGGTTTATCTCTTACTTAGATAATAGACTTCAGTCAATTATGATTGAAGGATATCAATCTGATTTCATCTCCATTCCGTCTGGTGTACCACAGGGCTCACATCTTGGGCCACTTTTATTTAATGCCTATATTTATGATATTCAGTTATGTTTCAAAAATGCCCATTACCTTTGTTATGCTGACGATAAAAAAATTTACCTTAAAGTCAAGTGTAGAGATGATTGTGCAAAGTTACAACAAGATTTACATGCATTATCGAATTACTGTGTTGTAAACAAACTTTATATCAATGTGTCTAAATGTTACAAAATATCTTTCACTCGTAATAAAAATAAAATAAAATATGACTATATGATAAATGAAAATACAATTAGAGAAGTAAACGAAATACGTGACTTGGGAATTATTTTGGACTCAAACTTAAATTACAATAGTCATATAGAAACTATAATTAACAAGGCATACAAAATGACTGGATTTATCATGCGGCTGTGTAAATCTTTTAAAAATTTAGGTTCATTTATATTGCTTTACATAACATACGTACGCCCCCATCTTGAATATTGCACTGCTATCTGGTCTCCTGTTTATAAATTAAATATTAATAGAATCGAGAATGTTCAAAAAAAATTCCTGAAAAAACTAGAATACAAATTTCATTTGCATTTTCCAAATTATTTAGCTTCATTAAAATTTTATAACCTTGTTTCATTAGCACACAGAAGAGATATGTTTGATCAGATCCTGCTTTATAAAATTGTCAATAATAAATTCGATTCCCCGGAACTCATTAATCTACTTGCTTACCGTGTCCCCTCCAGGCCAACTAGACTCTCTGATATTTTCTATATTCGTAAATTTAAAACTAATCATCGGAAACATTCTACAATCCCTCGTATATGTGAAACATTTAACAAAAAATTTAATAGTCTTGATATATTTAACACTCCATACAATATGTACAGAAGAGAATTAATAGGCTTGATTCATGCTCTTCATTCATAATTCGTTTAATCATTAAATCAAATGCAATTTTCCACTCTCACTTTCCTTCAATCATCCTTTACCACTCCTTATCAATTTCCTTCTTTTCCTTTCCACTATCTTCTTCTTTTGTCCATATTTATCTTATTTTAATATATGGTATATTTATTATTTGTATAGTTTAAACTTCAAGCCGTCGTCGCTTTATTACAGTAGTATTTAGTGAATACATATAATTGGATGGCAGGCCCTACTATGTATACATTTTATATAAAAATTAAAAAAAAAAAAATATTCATTTAACCTGTACATCTGTTTGTATTCGAAATAAATAAAATAAAATAAAATTTAGTTCTGTACGAAATGTATAATTTTTTAATAAAAATTTGAAGTATCTACGTCGGTTAACAATTGAACATGATAAAAAAATATACTGATTATTACATTTTTCATACAATTGAATATAACTCTTATCGTTATCTTTCCACAGCAATACGATGGTAGTCTTTTGGATCCCTTCCATCCGAAGAACGATGCGAGCCGCGGACCGCCGACCAACGGTGTTGCATCGGCAGCGGCGGAGGGCGCGTGCGGCGCGCGGGGCCCGCGCAGGCGCCGGCGGCGCGCGGAGGGGGTATCGAGCGGCGGCGGCGGCGGCAGCGGCGGCGGCGGCAGTGCGCGGCCGGCCGCCCCATGCTCGCCAGCCTGCCCTGCGTGCTCGCCCTCGCGGCGCTCGGCGCGGCGCACGACTACCCGCCCGCCAACCTCACGGAGCGCGCGCCGCTGTTCCCCGAGGACCTGTTCTCGGAGGAGCAGCGCCGCAATGGCGCCATCGTGCTGCACGTGCTGGGGCTCGTCTACATGTTCGTGGCGCTGGCCGTGGTGTGCGACGAGTTCTTCGTGCCCGCGCTGGACGTCATCATCGAGAAGCTGGAGATCAGCGACGACGTGGCCGGGGCCACCTTCATGGCGGCGGGCGGGAGCGCGCCGGAGCTCTTCACGTCCGTCATCGGCGTGTTCGTGTCCTTCGACGACGTGGGCATCGGCACCATCGTCGGCTCGGCCGTGTTCAACATCCTGTTCGTCATCGGCATGTGCGCGCTGTTCTCCCGCACCGTGCTCACGCTCACGTGGTGGCCGCTGTTCCGGGACTGCACCTTCTACTCGGCCAGCCTCATGGCGCTCATCTACTTCTTCCGCGACAACCACATCTACTGGCACGAGGCGCTCGTGCTCTTCTCCATCTACGCGGCCTACGTCAGCTTCATGCGCTGGAACACGCACTTCGAGAGACTCGTTAAGAAAGTGTTGTATAGGAACAGGGTGACTCGAGTGAGAAGTACGGACCAGCTGATGCCGACGGTGAGTGCTGTCTGGCTATTTTTATCTCTCTGCGTGTTGTTATAAATAATGCCAAGCTCTCCCGGTTAATTTCCCACCCATAACTTTTTTTCTTTTTGAAAAATTCAACAAACATTTGAATGATTACGGAAGAGAGACCCAAAATTATCACTCTGTAGGTCGTTTTAAAAATCCAGTTTAAATTTGACATTGATAAAAAACGAAGGTTTGGAAAAATAGTTTTTCAATAACTGATAAGCCGAAATAACGTTTTGTTAAAATTGTGGGATAGTCAGGATCTTCAGGATAAGATTTGCATAAATTTCTCATCCATTTTTTTAATAAATGAATTAATAAATATTAAAACTATCAGAAATTTCAACAAAACAAAAGCGTTTCCCAAATATCTAAACATTGACAGACAGAAAGTGATCCCGGAAGAATCCATTTTTATGAAAACCCATCGAACAGAAGGTGGTTTGTTCCAATCACGAGTGAATGTCCTTTTCTACGTGACAGACGTATTAAAACGGTAACAAATTATACTATTTTTCAAAGCATGAATATGATTGCGGAAACTCTACGAGTGTGGATTCATAATCATGTTCAGAAATCCTTGATAATCTGAGCATGAAATAATACAACGAATGTTGCGCAGGACAGCTTTTCATCTAAATTAAATAATATGTATACAGGTTTCAGGAACCTGAAAGTATTTCCAGCGAGTAACATTGAGCTTATTTAAACGAAACCAATATTGTATTAATATAATAGAATATATTTTACTAAAAAACTTGCACTATATTATATTTTACATGTTTCTGAAACTGATGCTAGTTTTAATGACACTAGACTGAAAGGATTAGCAAACTCGATGAAAAAAATACGAAGATTTTCTTATGTACCATCTCATTTCCAACTGCAACGTTCCTTGATAATTTAGGTCAGATATTTACACGTTTTATTTTATTTTATTAACATATACGGCAAATTGCCTTTTATAAAACTTATAATATAAACATATTTGGTTTAATTATTTTTAAAAAAAAACATACGCTACTTTATACTCAAGATTTAGAAACAAAAATTAACACATTCAGTAGAAGTTAAAAACAAGTGTAAAAATAAAATAAAATAATAATATATTTTAAAGGATAAATATAACAGGAAAATCATAAAGCACCGTTTCATATAACAATTAAACAAAAGGCTTTATTACCATTCGCCATCTTTAAAAAAGTTCAATAAGTTTGATTTATAAGAACAATATCCTACATAAATATATCCGATATGTGGGAATAACTCGGGGGCTTAGGGTCATAAGGGCGAAACTACAAAAAATGCTGTTTTGTGTTAAGTACTAATCTGATATCCAAACAAAATTTCCTGTTAGTGACAAAAAGATGAAACTCATCCGATAAGTAGTTACCTAGATAAATTTGTGTGAAACTACAAATGAAGCGTTTTGTTTAAAGTCAGAAGAATAAAACACCTTTTACATCATTTTGTTAATTTACTAATGTAAGCGCAAGTTAGGGTCATATAGACGAAAGCGTAGTTTCATATTTTTGTCTCTAAAACATTTTATGCTCTATTAACTGTATTTTTTATTTTCTTTATTTGTTACCCTTAAAAGACAGTATTATTTTTTGAAAACTGTTTTATCATTTATCTCAAAACTGTGTTTTTGTAGTTTCGCCCTTATGACCCTTAACCCCCGAACTATAGTCGAGTTCCTAGAGTCTATTTAATACAGCATTATAAGTATACACTGTCCGTGAATTGCTGCTATAAAATGGTGGTACCTGTCTAGTATTTGGCCAAATAAATCAGTGAAAGCATATAAAGTAATTATTCATTGACACTTTTACATAAAAAAAATATTACAAATAAAGACAGAAATTATAGTAATATAAGCAGGAGCGACCTATGTCGGTTAACTTTCCCCGACCTAAATAATTCAAATATTGATTTTTTTGTATAAAAAAAATAACGTTACCTCAAAATATTTTTTTTTTTTTGTAAATTAAAAACATGAGCTGAGTTGGTGCACGAGTTACCTATTAAATTACCAATAATGGTAAGTTATACAAACTGTACCTCAATCAAGTTGTCGCAGTCATAAGTCAACGCGTGTGTGATCTCTAAGTCAACGCTCTTGTCGGTTGGTTTTTCTTTTCTTCGTAAATAAATATAGTTCATTGGCGAAAAATCGGCTTTTTCTATAAAAAAATATACAATAAATTGCATTTGCAAAATAGTAAGGAGTATCTACTAATACAAACAAGTAAAAATTAAATTACAATTTCTATGATGACTGCTTTTCTTGACATTTGGTTTGCCAACCGCCGGCAGAATGCAATAAATAGCATGATAAATAATAAATAAAAATAGCAGATTTGGAATATTTTCCATATTTACACCGGTGAAATTCAAATTTGTGATTGCGCAGCAGGATTATACGTCGCGAAACGTAAATATTTTGAGCTTTAACATTAGGTGTTCCAGGACGTTCCTTCGTCATCGCGAATACGATAAACAACCACGGCGAGAAATTGTTATCACGTCGTTTATTAGCACGTAGATAGTTATTTGTGATTGAGCTTCTGATCATCTAGAGAATACGCAAAAACACATTTCAGACTCATTTTAAACTCATTTTAAAGTTGTTGAAATTATTAAATATGTAAAAATCTAATTACCGCTGATAATAAATATTATTAAGTGTCAAATGAGCACTACTTGGACTGGCCATCTGAAGCGTAAGACCTTAAACAATATCCTTATGTAACCGATGTTAGATGTGTCGCATTTGGAATACCAATGAAGTATCCTATGCCAATGTTACCGAGGCTCTGATTACAATTGAATGTAAACGAATGTCTCATCAGTTGTCAAAACAAACAAACAAATTATTGAGCCGTTTCCCCGTAAGAGTAGGCAGAGAGGATAGAACGCCACATCACTCTATCTTTGCATACATATCTCGCTTCCTCTATATTCATACATCTTCTTATGCGTGCGAGCCGATTATTCCAACTTTTAACATGTCTATTTTCAAGTATTTGTTAGACTTTGTCATACCGTACGTCTTTCTCGGTCTTCCTCTATTTCTGCATCCATCAAAATTCGCGTTGTAAATATTTTTAACCGTTCTTTCGCTGTCCATTCGCTCTACGTGTCCAAACCCACGCAGAGCTCCTTTCTTGGTTTTGTCGATAACGCTTATCTCAGTCTTACATAATGTACGGATCTCGACATTTGTGCATCTATCGTACATAATTTTATCACACATTCGCCTGAAAGATCGCTTTTCCACAGCATTCAGCCTACTTTCATCCCCGTTTTTCCATGTCTATCCTCGTTTCCATACATCAGGGTCGGGACCGGGACTCAATTGTGAACGGCTAATTTTGCCTCATGCCACAAACATTTATTTGCCAAGGTTAATTTAAGTGCGCCGTTCACTCTGTTCCCGGCACTCACCCTCCTTTCAATATCTTTCTCAGTCATTCCATCCCTATTAAACATACTTCCCAGATACACAAATTTCTCTACCTGTTTAAAACATACTAAAGTATAACCCCATTCACAGAGATTTTACACTGAGTCATACTTTTATTTTTTTCAAAAACCATCACATTCGATTTATCGCCATTCATCAGCAAATCGCTTTCCTTGCATACATCGTAGACTTTTGTTACCAAGAATTGCAGTTCCTCTTTGTTGTTAGCTCGATCTATTTTCTGCTAGGAAATTCGTTCAAAAATTTGAAGCATGCATTTCCGTCGGTTACTTGAAGTTTATCATATGATTAAAAAAAAAATATTTTTTTAAATTTTAAATTTTTTTTATTAATAAATTTCATAAAAGGTACATGTTTAAAAAAAAATCTATACATATCTACTTTTACACATCTAGTTGATGTTATCACTGTAACTCTCCAAAAAAGAGACTAACTCTTGTGCTTGGAGAGTGACTTACACTGTTGTAGTTGTTTATTGTTTATTATAAGAGTTTATATAATTTTAAATACGAGTACAAGAGAAAAAAATAAAAACAAAAGATATATAAAGAAAAAACATAAAACACTCATACATTCATACTAATTAAAATTTAATTAAGTTTTTACACGTGCTTAAAACATTTCGTTAGATTTACTTTGAATTTATTTATTGATATATTATTTTTAATAGTTTTTAGTTCATTGGGAAGATTATTATTATTTTTTACACCTTTGAAGACAAAGCTATTTTGACCACGACTTGTGTGGAATTTAGGAATTTTAATAGTATGTTGGTATCTGTGACTTATTCATCTCAAATTATTTTATTTTTTATTTATTTGTATAATATAATTTATTTTATAAAGAGTGTCTACTGTATGAACCTGAAATATTTTAAATAGACTTTCCGTACAGAATGTTGAGGGTTTCTTTAGAATTACTTTACTAATTAATCTTTGTACTATTTTAAGAGGGTTTAATCTATTGGCGTATGAACCACCCCACCCTAGAATACCACATTGTAACAAAAATTGTACAATTGAGTAATAAGCTATTTTAAAATTATTGATTTTTAAAATATTCCTTAATCTAATAAATATGTATAAACATTTTCTAATTCGTTTAACTAGTTCACTGATATGGTCTTTCCATTTTAAGTTTTGGTCTATGTATGCACCGAGATATTTAATTTTATCTGTTGTATCAAGTACTGAACGTAACTCTTTTAACGTCCCATTTTTTAGTAAAAACACTCCCTCCACATAACTGAACACCGTTTTAAAGATCCCTCACACAAAATAACTTTTAACTTCTCAATTAATGAGTCGCGATTTCAATTGCCTTTAACTTTACCGTTTTCATTGCCCCTTTACAGTGAGTTTGACAAATTATATGATGGGCCTATGTCGGATATTGTTATTCTTTCTCATGACCATATTTCAAACACGAATGGTAGAAAAAACTGTTTCAAACTCAGTTACCAAAATCTTCTTCCAATTCATGAGTTATTATAAATTTTAAAACATCAATTAAGATTATTATATTGAAATATGACTTCATTCCGACGCCCTTCGTACAATTCACCAAATGATTAATTCCACTGTTAACTTTCCATTGTTATGCGGGCCCTGATTACGAAAAGCTTCTTCTCGCAGCTTTTCTCGTTCGGAAATTCGGTTATATTTGAGACTTCAGATGCAATGTAGAGTGTGGAGTGTGTAGTGGGCAAGCTGCCCTAGAAGGGGGTGATGATGTACATAGATTACGTAAAATATTAATGTTTTTCTGTTGTCGAATTTATTAGATAAATAAAACACTTAATTATTGTAAAATGAGCGCTAATTTCTATGTCCACCTTGTGAATTTTCAAGCGAAAAATTAATGAATAACGTTTTGTTAAGTAAGCCGTAAGGGTCTGTTTACCTTACCGCGGGCCACCGTTTAGTAAATTACCGTAAAACTTTTACTATAAACGGGTTCAAATTAACTATATTTAGATTTGAAAGTCCCCGAAACGGTTAAATTGGGAGGACAACTGGGAATAATAAAGGAATTATTGCTTAATTACTTCACCCGATTTCGGTTAGCTTATTTTGTGTTTTGTGTATCTTAATGGTAGCGTGTTATCCGCCTATAATCTATGGGAGAAAGAATTATTATGTTAAGTGGTGGATTTTAGCGACAAGATGACTTTCACAGTCGTCGCAACTTTCTTTTCCCCGTGTCCGGGCGAAACGAAGAAAAACATGGTACCTTTAAGATAATTAGAACCCTGGATTTGTGTTTCTAGTTTCAGTGCTACAGAACACCGTTTAGTAAATATATTTTTCTTATTTATTTTTTAATTTTTTTATTATTAACAAAACATATAATACAAAAATTACATATTATACTCCCAGGAGTTATTAGAAACTCATTTGGGACCGTACATAAGAAAAAACATTTTTTTGACAATACATAATATCGTACAAATTAATACATTCGAAATAAAAAGAAAACATTATTGTATAAGAAACATAAAATATCATCTTATATAAACTACATTAATAATTATCAATATCAAAAAGATTTAAGAAATATTTTTTAATTGCGACACTTCTGGATTTTTTATTCAGTTTTTCGTGTCTTAGCTCATCAGGCAGCTTATTATATTCGGAATGGCCAATATTTTCCAAGGACCTACTGCCAAACTTTGTTGAGCGAAACTTAGACACATGAAGATTCCTTGAATAACGCGTATTATTTTATTTAATTATGAATTTTATGACCAAATGTGTATTTTACATTTGAGTGAGCAGAAAAGTTGATGATATTTAAAATAGTATTGGTTATGTCATGCAGTGGCATTACCTTAAAAGGAAGTATCTTTGTTTGTCGGTAGATATCCTTGATATGGGAATCCTTTTTAAGTCCAAGAATGTTTCTAAGAGCTCTGTTCTGAAGAACTTGTATTTTCGAGATCTGATTTTTGCTGGTAAAACCCCATATGCATGATAAATAAGATAGGTGGGAATGAATCAAAGCGTAGAAGACGGCAAACAAAACGGAATGAGGAAGCAAGCCTCGAAGTCTATACAATACGCTAGTTACGGGTGCTATTGATCGATTGTGTATATCGACTGTGCCAATTTGCTGGTAGAAATAAATTTCAATATTCCCCTTTGCTGCCCTAGACACACTACGTTACAAAGCAACGACAAATGCAACACAAGAGCAGCACAGAATTCTCTATTAGGAAGAGCAAGCTTTTCATTGGCGCCTTCCAATCTTTAGAGCCTTAAACTTTTGAACGCAAGCAGCTAGAAACATTTAGAGTATGGCGTTGAAGTAACAGAAGTTGCAGATTTCTAAATTATTATTATACTTTGAACGAAAGAGCGGCATGCTTTTGCTGTCGGCGGTTATTTGTAGATTTTTCAACACCGAATAACTTCCGTACTAGACCTTTTTATCAGACGCAGACGATATAGATGAAGCTTGGCTTTGGCGAGGACTGTTTACAGCTGTTTCTGAAGCCTTTTATCTGTCAACTAAATTTCTCATTTATTTTATTCAAGGCACGTAACTTATTCCGCAAATATTGCAACTTTTACAGAATTTGCTTGGCGCCGCCGTCACAGTGAGCAAAAATCGTATTTTAATTACGCTTTGATAGCGAAACAACGCCGCTCTTTCAATCAGTGTTTTTTTTAAAATAAATGTAAAAGTTATTTTGTGATTAAAACGCCATTCTTCAAATTATTCTTGTTATTTGAGTTTAAAAGTTATAACGGTTTTAAGTATATAAAATACCACCGGACATCCATTACAATGAAATATTTTAAAACGCAAGCGCAATAATTAAGTACCACATCTAGAACACATGTGCAAAAAATCAGCTGGTTATGAAACATTTTGTGTTTAAAACCTAATATTCCTGGACTAATAGGTATTATTAATTTATTTTAAAGAAACAAAAAGTCGATAATGATATAATAACATTAAAAAAAAAATACAGTTTAAAGACAGACCAGAAAAGTTTCTAAATAAAAATCATACATATTATTAAATTGTCTTACAACAAAAGGATGTGTTTTTGTGTATTTGTAAGTGTAGATGTGTGTTTATGTGTATTAGTGTGGGAGTAAGTGTTCAGGAGGGTGCATCATTAAATAGTAAGTGGGATCGTATCGCAGCCAGACATAATAAGTCTTAATTTATTTTTAAATAAATTAAGGTGTATGTAAAATATATCAATAGATGAAAAAAACATTATAGTTAGAGCAAGAACGATAGAGGAAAGAGTGTTGTGCATAGTTAGTGCTACAGACTGGCAGATGGAATAAATTCTTATTTCTTGTCACGTGAAAGGGGACATTAAGATTAATTTTGGAGAGTAAGTTAAAAGAGTCTACTTTGTTATTTAATAATTTATGTAAATAGCATAATTTAGATACAGTGCGTCTATTTTCAAGGGTAAAAAATCCCAATGACACTAATAAAAGTCGATAAAACAACATCACATATCACTTTTTAATATGTTTTTTTAGTGCGTATATATTTTGTATATTGTTTAAATCATCGGAAAGTGAATTGTAGAACTTTATTGCTGTATACACGAAGCTGTTTCTTTTTTCGTTTGTCCTAGATTCTTATGTCGTATGTATTGTTCATTGTTTGTGGACCGTAGTAAATCGAATAAAATAAATAATTATGGCATAAGACAGCAGTTCACATGATCTACATTTCTGTTTAGTAAAATTTGACATAACGGCTCTACGTTCTAAGATAATTAAACAAGAAAACATTGCATTTAAGTAATAAATGATAAATTTCAGTTAAATACTGGAAAAAAGCGATAGTTTAATATAAATGAAAAGCATTTTAGATTATATAAAACAGTACGAGCTTTTTATTCAATTATTGTTATTTTATATTTAAAAGTTTACTTTTATGTCCAAGAGGGTTCAAAACTTGAAAACGTTACATCTCAAAACTTTCTTATTTGACATTCATCCTTTAATTTCCGTACCCTTCAAATGTATAATATAATGATACTTATTTATTCGATGGCTTACGCCTTTAACAAAGTAAATTGATTCACCAACATTTTTAAATACTTTAAGAATCTTATTATCGTCAGCAAAAATCAAAAATTTTGTGGTAGAGAACGAATTGACAACATAATTAACAAATAAATTTAAAAGAATGAGATAATTAAAACTATGAAGTATTTTCAATGTAAAGTAATGATTAATTTAATTATGATAGTACATATTAAATCTGGGACAACTGATGTTTTTTGCATTATTATTTTTATTTACAATATATTTATTTAAACATTTATTGAGATACAAGTCCCAACTCCATGGAACCAAAAAGTCTTGTGTTGAATTGATTTGGGCTATTAAAACATTTTTTTAACGAAAGTGGTCTTTGGTGTTTTGTTCACGTAAAGAAGAGCTCATTGCGGTAATTTCTACATTTTTAACATCAAAACTACAAAAAATGGGCTCCCTTGTTTTACCTTTTAAGGAAAAGAATTAATTAATTTCTTCCTAATACCACGCGAACAAAACCGCAGGTAAAACATTTAAAATAGATTAAAATCAGACACAATCATTAAATCCGTTTGCTAGGCAGTTATCATAACACTTATAGGTAAGTTCATAGCACTGTTGTTTTTATGTCAATATGTCAAATCGTGCAAAGGGCACTTTGACATTTTCCCACTGCATTGTTATATTGATTTTGACTCCTGTCGACTAACCTTATTTGGAAAATGTACGTTCATTGTTTATAAAATGGCAACGCGAACTATGAAAATCGTATTCAAAAATTAAAATCATTATTAGCGTTATACAGTTATAACAAAAGACGATTACATTTAAGGTGAATTTTTATCTTTCATACAAATAAATTGTAATTTTATTATACAGACAATTCTTTATTTTTCGTGCCGATTTTTTACTTTTAGGGGAAATTGTTTACATATACGGCCAATTCTTTACATTTGCGAACATTGATTTAACTTTTGTGGAAAATTGTTTATCTTGGCAATTTTTTAACCGTCCCTTGACTAGCGCCTGAAGCACGAGACTGATCACCTTATATTCCAGGTAATACAATTTATCCGGATACGTTGCAGTTGGCGTAATAGTGCACTGCCCAATGCACCACTGGTTGCAGATAGGAAAATTATTATGAAAACGATTTACCTTTACTTGACGTAGTATTTGTTACCTTCATGGGCAATTTTTTAAATAAGTCATATTTACAAAATTTTCAGCACCCTAAAATTAAAAAAAAAAAACTTAGGGTTAAGTAGGTTACCCGCTTAAGGAAATTAAGATTTTGAATGGTTGTAGGTTTGACCTTACTCATCAAAAAGCAACAAAATAATCATTAAATATTTACTTTCTGCACTTTTGCATTGAATTAATTAAACTATCACATTTACTAATTTTTTTAACAATAAAAAGTTCTTAAAATCACAGTAATCTCCCACTTTCCTTAATCATCCAATAATCCCTGTAATTAAACAAAATGCTATACTCTAATTACATGACTCAATAGCAATAGCAAAGCATAGCCGGGTTTATCTCGTAAATAAATAAAATGCACAAAAAGTTAAATTTTTAAAATTAAAAACCTCCTGAGGACAAAGCGTTAAAAAGTTATTAATTTGGAAATTTCGTTATTATTTTTCTATTGCCAATCAACAAAAAAAAAAAAATTATACCATAGTAAAAACTGTATATAATAGCCCGATACTTTACGGATCTGGGCTTGGAGGGGGAGATTTAGCAAAATGTAAACTCTCGCCTTCCACACAGTAGACGAACTCTTTATAGACCTGGGCTAGGAGGTCGAGAACTATTCAGGGGGACCCGTCACAAAAATCTTCACAGGTCGCAGTGACGTCAGGAGCTTTCACAGCACTGACCCCCACCACCAAGAATAAGAATATGAATGTCTACAAGCCGTCTCTTATAAATAATATACGGGGAAACAGAAATTCAATATACATATTGTGAGCATACAAAGAAAACTGACCAAGTCAGAATTCACGTTTGTTGGCAAATTAGGATTGATGTTTTTACATAGACACGAACTTAGTTTTGTTATTTAGTACACTTTTGATTTTAAGTTTTTTTTGCTTTACATATTACAAAACAAAAGCGATGTATTATATTACTATGGATGTATTTTGATTTAGTCAATATTTCTTGTGGCAGATGTTCATAGACTGACTTGATCAATACAGTTATTTTTGTAAAAAACTTTTAGATATAAGCGGACTTGATTTTTTTCAGTAAAAAATACCATGCAGCACTATAAACTTAGTCAGAAAATCTCTAAATAGCAATATTTGACCTGACTATTTTTCGCTCTATGTTCACTATGTGTGTACTCGTAGTGTTTTAAACTGTTTAAATATTTTATAAATTTCACATTTAGAAATTGAAAAGTATATATTTAAATGTTCGCAGTACGGGTTACCCCAGTGAAGATACATTATTGTTATTGTTTAGTGTTGCATACAATGAAAAAAAAGTATTCATGAAAAACTTTGACTTAATTTATGTATTCGTTGAAAATTCTTGGTGAAATTCTATTACGTTTTTTTATTTATTTATTTGACAATTGAGGACCGTTTTCACAAAGCAAAATTTCTACAAAAAAAACATATGCATTTTTTTTATTGAAATGGGTTCTTCCATGTGAGTTTTATCGGTTGGTGAAATAAAACATTAACAAAACTATATATATATGTGAAATTGTAGCGGTTCAAATATCGTGAATTTTTACAAAACGGAATAACTACACTACATGGAGTTTTCACAAAGAAAAATATATATACTTTTTTTTGGGGTGTTTTAAAATTGAAAAAAAATCACAAACAAAACACAATTTCGGCCAAGAAAAAAGAAGTAAAATAATAATAATAAAATAATATTATTTTAAATATATTTTGTTATCACTTTATTTGTTCTATCATGTATGTTAAAAATATATAGGAGGTATATATTTACATATAGGTACTTAGATATGTCAGTAGACATATAATTTTATTTAAAAAATCAGTTAAAAAAGATTTCACGCAAAAGTAAAATTATTTAATTCCCAGCATAAATCAATTTTCCCTACATTCCTATCACAAAAATATTTAAATATTTATTTTTTGTGAAAATTCGTGAATTTAGAACATTTTTATAAATAATTTAAATTCATAATTTTAATTCATAATTTTAATAATTTTAATTTTAATCTATAAAATGTAATTTTTATTTTATTTAATATCGTAATAGTTTTATTTTTCACATGAAAAAACCTTCTCCTGAAAAATTTACATTTTGTAGATATTTTGCTTTGTTAAAACGGTGCTCAATTTTAGTTGGTATTATTTTACGGCTGTTTGACCCATCAAGTAATGCAGGCTGTAAAAATAAGTTAGAAAAAAAATAATAGAAAGCAGATAGCTGCTCAACTGCCGATATGTACAGACAAATAAATCCATATTATACGCAGTATTCAGCAATCGAATTGTCCTTTCAATGGGTGAATTCTGACTTGCATTTGTACGGCTTCTGGGTGTGTAAAACAATGCATGAAATCTTACTCTAATATTGGGAACATACAAGCTGATCTCTTTCAGTGTATTTGGATTTTATATACTTCCAGCAATTAGCTTATAGAAATGTTTCCCAAAAAAAATTTAACAACGAGATTTGTGGGTGTTTTGATCCAGCATCTCCTGCTAGAAATAATGATGGATACAAGAATGCAGATTTTTTTTTAAAGATTTTAGTATCGCAAAAATCGCTTTTGAACCTTTTCTATTTCGAGGATGTGGTTTGATTCAGAACGGTTCCAAATTATGAAACAGAATTCTAGTATGCTGCGGACTAGTGTGTCATACAATGTGCAAATTGCAGTAGTATTATTGAAATATCTAGAGTTTTGAAGTACAAATCCAAGCATCTTACTAGATTTATCTACAATACTAGTAATATAGGACTTAAACGTAAAATTTGTTTAAAAAATAATACCAATATCAATTTGTTAGTTTCTAGGTAAACTACATCATTTATGTTGTAAGGAAATAGAAATGTTTCTTTAGAGCGGATACACGAGATAACGCAGCATTTTGGTATGCTAAAATGTGATTTGTTAGATACAGACTAATGCCATAAATTTATCAAATCATTTTGGAGGCAAGATGAGTTCTCAGCACTTTTAATAGATTTAAAAATCTTGACATCGTCAGCAAAAAAAGGCAGTCGGAGTTTTTGATCGAGTCACCAATATTATTTATAAAATAACGAAAAGAAGAGGCCCCAGATTGGGTCCTTGGGGAGTTCCAGAATTTGTAATGTGGTTTCCGTAGGTGACATACTGTTGACGATAATGTTTGACATGAATTTGACATGAATTCCAAAAGGTTGGAAGTGAAACCAAATTTGTTTAATGTACTAATGCTGAAGATAATATTTAGTTTTGAATTAACTAATAATTCTTACACAGTATAATGTTTATCAGTCTAAAGCTGCCCATTAGAGGGTGAAAGCTCTAATTGGTCAAATAAATAAGTGAAAGTGTACTAGTACAAGTATTTTAAATTTATATCTTATAGATATAATTAAAAATAGTTCAGAAGGAGCGTAGAATCACATTTGAATACATCAGACTGTGCCCAAAAATCTCCCCACTTTGCCCCACTTTCGCCGCGCGCATGCTTGAAGCCGCCGCGGATTATTGCCAGATAGCAAAAATATAACCACAACACGAATGTAAGATAACTTTATAACAAAAAAAGCTATTTGTTAATTTCTCTAAAATCTTATTGTTTCTGCGGATTCATTGATTGACACAACATAATAGATAAGTAAATAATCATTTAATAAGAGTAATTGAATTAATGAACTTAAAAAATTAAACAAATTTTATTTTGCATAAAACGGATATTTTTATGTCACGTTAAATAATATTTAATGTTTTAAAGATAATGTCGGTCAAATGTCCACCACGGTGTTGTTTAATCCGAGAGGTCAAACTTTCGTTAGTTCTCTCATTAGATGAGCAAAGTGCTAGTCCATGATTGGAAAGTTAAACTAAATTCTCAGATAGATACCGAGGTGCCGGGTTTCGAAGAATGTTGTATAAAAGATAATGAAATTGAAAGTTTATTAAAGTCCAAAAAAAAGCCATTTTAATTCTTTTTGAGAGAAAGATATCAACGTTTTTTTTCGAATGAATAGTTTAGTAAAACTTTTTACCAATTTCCCCATTTCTATCAAAAATACCTTTTTAATCAAACCATATCAGTACAGTTTACCCGATAGTTTTGATTTCCCCTTTGTTGAGAAAGCTTTTTGTAATATTGCCTTTTAGAAACAGAACGAATCATTAAAGTTTTACATTTAGATAAATGACTTTTTGTGCCGTAAAAACAGTTCTCCTCAAAACGCATAGAGCAAATTATGCTTCGCTTTGTGGGTTTCCAAAACTCATCTCGCTGTACTCTTCGTATTATTTTTATCCACTCCATTTTCCTTTTTTTATCAGCAGGGAAGCTAAAATTTAAAAAAAAATAAAACCAATGTTCTTATTAATAAAAAGTAGCGTAAAAAAGATGACTACCCCGGCAACACTAACAAAACATCCATTTTGTTTTCGTTGATAATCTGACAAGTGAAAAAATAATCCAAATTTTGAGTAATGCATTTGCTACTTACACATGCATTGGCTACTTACACATGAAATGTGATCCCATCCTGTTTCTTGTCGATCCCAGCAGCATTTCTTAACTTTAAAACGACACAACACGGCATAGTTCAATTCAAATCAGGAGTTGCGTACTGAGCGACGTCTACAAAGAAACTAATGGGTTAAAACGTAAAATTACTCGTTTAAGAATCGTTTAGTCACCTTCTGTTTGATACGCGTATGCGTTTTCTGGACTGCTTTTAATTCTATGATCTTTTATTTAAATATACCAAGTTACATAATTAACGCACTATTATTTTTGTACTTATTTATTTATATAATTTCTGTAGTTGTTTCTTATGAAAATAAAATAGAAATTCCCAAGACTCATAAAATTACTATGAATAAAAAAACGGGGATTCTTATATCAGAAATGTAAAAACCATAGTAAATTTATTCTGTAGAGTTATGATTGCCCAATTTCTTTGTTTTCCCACCTAGAAATTTCTACATTCTCTAATATCCTACTATTTCCAGGAAAATAAGTCATTTCGCATGTAAATTAAATTGTTGTCGGATATACTTATTTTTTAACGCGTAACACTAGAATTTCCATTACTAACTCGGATAGAAAAGCATTTAGATTGAAATACATCGATATGTAAAGGCATCTACAAATATACCCAATAATTTGTCTTCGACACGTGACGATCGTCAAATTCTTACACTTTATGTGCAGGTCCAAAAACAATGAAATATTGAAGTTCAAAAAACCTTTGAAAACAATGTAATCCCTGCCAGAGTTGAACCCAGGACTACAGGGTTCTAGATTTTTACAAACGTCCAGGGCTCTGGTTCTATTCCGCACAGAACTGTATTTTTCCCGACATTTTATGATCGTTAAAAATCGAAAATATGTGTACTTTTATACATTTATAAATATTGTATATAATGTATATAATGCATACTTTACACCTCTTAAACAATTGAAAAAAAACTTCTTTTTAAAATTAAAAACTTTATATGCACACTGATACTTGCCTGTTTGCTGATGAATGCTCAAAATTGGTTTGGTTCGTGGAATGTTTTATCTTTTTTTACTTTACAACCGAACTCTAATACAATGAATGCAATTACCTACCTTGTATTGGGGTTCTGACACCTTATTGTTTGGAACTTCTCTCGCAGCAGACAGAATCAGATCAGATCCTGTGGTCAGGAAGAAGGGGCACTTGACGTGGTTCCTTGATCATTATTATTATTATATTATATCACGACACAGTAAATTTAATGAGTTATTGATCAGAAAAAAAACTTATTCGCGATCGCGGTGAGAATATCAAAAGGACGTGCACACACGACGACAGTTCGGTTGTTATATTTTGTTCTTTTTTGTTAAATGCGTTTGAATAAAGTATGTTTATGTTGGGCCGGAGACAAAAATGTGGTACCTACCTACAGTAGGAATTGCAACTTCTTAACCAGGGCCCAGTAGGCAGCAAATAAATCAAACGTGTAACACACATATAGTAAATGTGGCGTAACCACACACATTTTTTATTTTTATTATTATAATCTATATCTAAGCATTTTCTTTATATGAAACTGCTGTGTTATAGAATTTATGTTACAATACTTTTTTTTCTTTTTCACATTATATGGGATTATTTATATTCTAATCAATATGTATTTCTGTAAGGTAAAAGGCTCTGCGTGCCGTGTATATTAATAAATAAATAAATATCTTCTAACAACTCAGGATATTTGACGGTCGACAAATGACGATTGAAAGTCGAATATATCTGGTACCAACTCGCGATACTATTTGACGTTCGACATTGTTTATCAGCAAGACTTTACGATCGTCACAAATCTAGCATAATAATATATGTGGCCTTATGCTGTAACTAATTCGTTTCGTATGAGAGGAAACGAGAGTGAAATATGATTTTGATTGCGTTAGAATAAGATGAATATATGACGAACAAACGAACTTTCGAAACGAAATTGCGACATAATAAGTCTCCTTATCTTCGACTGTCTATAAAGAAAAACGGATATTTGTGTACGAAAATGAGTGTATTTGCATGAACATTCAAAGAACTTTCGTCGGTAACCTATAATTGAACGTGTTTAGAAGAACAAAATGGATGTATTTTCTGCTTTTTATACATAAAACTTAATTTCATTTTCGAGAAAAAATTGAAGATAAATAATAACATCCCATTGTAATCGGGGCGTTGCGCTGGTGTCAAATCGCGATATTTGGTAATCGCAGCTTGACGATCGTCAAGCTGCAATCTTCTAAATTAAAAAAAGGTCAGTGGAAAGGTAATTATATTTTAGCTACATAAGAGTATTTAATGCGATTGTGCTGTAATTCACAACTGAAATGAAAAAGTTCAGTGATGTTTGTTTGTTTGTTAATAGATTATTAAACCTTTTTTTGTATGTTTCCGCATAGTATTATCATCGCCATGATTTTTTAAAGTTTTGTAATTTTGAAATTACTCCACCCGTGACGTCAATAGTTTTCGGCGGAGAGTTGTACCGACTGTTGAGTTGGCTTCCCGGAAACCTGAAATCTTTTCAACGCTGTAGCTGATTGGTTGATAAGCAAATGCTTGTAACGTAGTTAAAAGTCGATCACTTTTATAAAAATCATCTTGATTATTTTTTATACAATTTTCGTAGCACTGAACTTCCTCATCGGGTCTCCTATGATTAAAAAAAAAACAATAATCTTCCTCGATGAATTTTTACCAAAAATAAGTTTTTCCTGCGTTTAGAAAAGTGCCTCTTTTTTTTAAAACGAAATAGCTTAGTAAAAAAAAAGATAATTTGCAAATTTTAACATCGCACGCATCAAATAAACGAATCAAACACACATCTGCGACCAAATCGAAATCGATTTAAAGTTTTGTGTTTTAAAGCGCTCCGCTACTTTTCAACCTGGGAAATATGTTTTCCCCATTCCTCGGGGAAATCGATCCCCTTATCGCCTTAGTCCTTCCTCTCTAAAGAGATCAAAATCGCGTGATTGCACGAACATCCCCGAAAACTTACGACTGGCAACGAACATGCAGGCAGAGGTATAAATACGCACTTAGTTCACAACATACCCCGAATTTACGATAGTTATTTGTGTGGATTTTTCCAACACACGCGATTTCGCGGGAACTTCTCCTTGCGTTCATTAATACTTATTATTTTCGTGGCTGTGAAAATTGAAAACACAACTAAGTTGAAACTCTACACGCCAAAAAAACGGGGTCAAATAAAGTATGTAATATGCCTTGTCGGGTCAATGCCAAAATTACGGATACGCAAAAATGTAATTGTGAAAAATTAGGTTGAAAATTTAAAACTTTTTATTCATTTATATATTTCAAGATTAAAATATATCACGATATTTTAATAAGTTATATCAAAATATCCTATATATATCAATTCATCTATGGTCAATTTATCACAGGTCAAAATGTCTTACTTTTCAGGAGACAGTTGTCTGGAACATTGCGGGAATCATTCAACATTGAAAGAATGTCATTTTATTTCTCCATATTTATAGGAATTGAATTATTGCTACAATGAAAACATCCACCCCTTTCCTGAAAATGTTCATAAAGACTCGAGTCTTTCTTCAGTTTTGCATATCAATATCATTTTTTTAAAACTAATTGAGCGAAAATTTAATATTTCTTCACAATCAAACCGCGGAAATAACAAAACAAAGATACTTTAAAAGCTTTAATTGTACTCCTCACTGTATTATTGTCAATTTGTGATCAATTAAGTACACATGGTCAGCACAATCACCTTTTTCTAATTACCCTGTATGTGAAGTGAAGGAATACAGTGTTAGTTCCAAATTGAGACCGCGGCCGCACGCTCCAGATCCCGCCTCGGAAAGGAAGAAGAACGTAGTAATACAAACAAATCAAACAACGACACAAAACCCAAATACACAAAGGAAAAATTAGAATAATTTGCCCTATACAACATGCACTCAAGCAACAGAAAAAAAAACAATACGTATCTATACCAAATCACAGAGGAACATCAAATTATCAAGACACTACTGGCAAAATCCAAACACAGATCCTAACATGATCCCTATCGAACTCAGGCAAAATTACTTTTCGTCATAACACTGAATTCCTCGCAAAAACCATTATCCTAATACCAACAGTAGAAACAATCCTATGCAAAGACCCTAATCGTCCTAACAATCTCTCAGACCTTAGAGCAGACGAAACGGGTCCTAGAGCATGGTCGGAATTATTGCTAATAATTGAGAATACATACTCTTTAATGTTAAGTCGCTTAAGGCAGAAAGTTAAAAAAAGTTCTTCTTCGAGAAAACTGTTTTTGTAGTCAATAATAAGTAAATTTATTTTTTGTACATTCATAATATTATTTTTGAAAACGTTATTTGACTTTCGTGTTTAGGAATACGTGTGAACATAGTTGATTGTTCCCTCCGCCCATAGATATTATCCTTTAATATATTAAGTGTCAACATAAACTGTGTCAGTTTTTTTACAAATTTAAAAATGAGAGCCAAAACTAAAACAAAATCCATGCACAGGAGGTAATCAACAGAAAGTCCAAAAACACAATTTTATAGGAAAGACAATTAAAATCGGGTTGTAGTCCTGTGGCTTGTGTCTCGGACTCACGGACTAAAGGTCCGTGGTTCGAATCTCTCTCTACCACAACTCGATTCCATTTTCTAATAGTAAGTTATTTCCAACTCGTTGAAAATGGCCCTCAAAATGTAATATTTGAGTCAATCATAAGAACGCAAATATTTATTTTACTAAAAAAAATAAAAAAATAAGTGATATTTTATGCTTTAAAAATTCTGTTATTTTTAAGTGAGAGGCTTTAAAGTAAATTTGCTTTCAATTAAATATAATTTTTTATTTATTATTTATGCCACAATATCTTTTCAATGGATATACATTTTATAAAGTAAAGTTTATATTTATTTATCCCAAATACCTTTATGGCACAACATCAAATGTTGTATTGAAAAACAATGGTAAATCCAAATATGTTTTCTCCCGGATGGAAAAAAACACTCTTTTGTAATTAGTACAAAAGAGGCGTTATTTATTTATATATTGTATAACTAGCGGACCCGATAGACGTTGTTCTGCCCGAACATTGGCTTGCCTGCTATTAGATTGGATTTTAAAAAAAAGATTAGTAGGTTCCTAATTATATGATCAAATTCCAAAACTAAAAATTATTGATATTCAAATTTTGAATTTAAGTAGATACCTAGGTACTTGTTTATGGTTTATTTCTAAAACATAAAATTTAATTTTTAAATATAGAATTGTTTTCACCATATTTTTTTTGCATTTGAGCATGTTTTTCATTCTTATTTAATTTAATTCTTACATTTTAATTACTTTTACCAAGTTTTTTCTTCATTTTTATTATTATTTCATTTATGTAAGGGCTCTACTTTTGTACAAATTAATTTGTCAGCAGGCGTCGCACTCCGAGTATAAACACAAGTTGGTACATGATTACAACACCAGGTTTATTTATTGTGGATAACTTATATAGCGCCATTTTCGTAATAAAATACCTCAACTAGTATGGAAGGGCTAGCTGTTCCTAAATATTGCAATAAATATGGCAAAAGGACACTGCAATACAGTATACCTAAAATATTTAACATGTTACTAAATAATATTAAAAATACTAAGTTAAATACAGGAGTGAGACGTTTGCTCAAATTATGGTTAATAGAAAAAAGGTTTTTGTATTAGTGATGGTTTTTTATTTTTGATAATGTTATGGCATGTAATATGTAATAGTAGGTTAAGTATGAATAATCGAAGCAATTTATAAGAACCTGCTGACGAGTTGTATGTATGCAACTCAGCAGGACTTTAATTTAAGACTATTTTGTAAATACTTTTGAAAAATAATTTTTTTTTAAATACTCACTACGAACTTTTAAAATAACTTTTTTACTTTGATTTATATTTTTAAACTAAGTTGTTTCATTAATGTTTTTTCCTTTCTTTTTTGTACTTGAAAAAATAAAAATAGTTAATTGATATCCTTAGATATAATGATAATATAATATAAAAATCTTAACTGGTCCATTAGAGTTTAGTCTAACTTTGTATACTATAAAAATTTGTTATTATACTGTGTGTTACCTTAATTAAAAGAAGTAAAAAAAGATACAGCCAATTACAGCAGTTACACGAAGAAAGATAAATACAAGAAAAAAATTATAGTAATCTCCCCAATAAACTAAAAACTGTTAAAAATAATACATCAATAAATACATTTAAAATAAATCTTAAGAAATTTTTTGAACACGTGTAAAAACTACATTAAATTTTAATTAATATGAATGAACTATTGTTTTATGTTTTTTCTTTATATATCCTATGTTTTTCTCATGTACTCGTGTTTAAAATTATATAAATTCTTATAATAAACAATAAACAACTACAACAGTGTAAGTCACTCTCCAAACACAAGAGTTAGTCTTTTTTTTTGAGAGTTACAGTGATAATATTTACTAGATGTGTAAAAGTAGATATGTATAGAATTTTTAAAAAAACGTCTACCTTTTATGAAATTTATTAATTAAAAATAAAAAAAAGAACATAAAACTATTTAGCAAAGACAAACAGTCAATAAAATAATGTTGTACAATATATTCATAAACTCTAATGGGCATCTTCATACTGGTAAACATTATCTGTATCTGTGTAAGGGTAATTTATATAAAACTAAATCTTATCTTAAGTTAACATTAAAAAATAAGTTGAAAGAGATACAATACGTTTTATTTCAATGAAACAAAGTGGGACAAGTTATTGAAACATGTGTTGGCGGTGTACTGTAAGAGGAATTTATTCCATGAAAATATGTATTGTTTTATAACAATGTACTGGGTCCAACTAAGCGGACTAATAATGGTGAGTTTTTGAATTCTAACTATCTAAATTTATATAAATCAACATGTAATTGTCCTGGTTCATATATATGACAAAGTGGGAGAGCAATCAAATATAGACTGAAAGAACATTAAGCTTCAAGAGTTGAATTAATTTTACTGTCCAATTATGAAATATTACGTTTTGTATCTCTTTCAACATACTTTTTAATGTACCCACACTTTAGATAATATTTAGTTTTATATAAATTATCCTTACACTGTATAATGTTTACCAGTCTGAAGATGCCCATTAGAGGGTGAGAGCGCTAATTGGTCGAAAAGATAAGCAGAAGTGTACCAAGTATTTTTAATTAGTAACTTACATGTAAATATAAGTTGTTACATCATTTACCTGATCACATTACGTAACGCTAGAGTTTCATAAAATATTGATTGGATATAAACAACAAGATCCATTTCCAGCATCTGTAATATCACGACGCGCACTATACGAAGGAAGGTATTTGATAGCATTCACCACAAATAGAGCGAGGTTGAATCGAGAAAAAAGACTTTTCAGTAAACTTAGAATTCATGTTTGTTTCAGTTTTATTTGATTCCAGAAACATTAAATTGATGTTCTCATGTTATCAAAAATGTAAAAATATAAAACTGAAAACATCGCACGTCTAAAAAATGTATTTTTTACCCTTTCACACCAGAATGAATTCCTGCCGAAATGAACAATATCTTGTATTCTGTATATAATATATATATATATATATATACATGTATTTTATATATATTTAAAATACTTACTTGTTTATTTTTATTATCTAATACGTGTTTTTTTTATTTTTTACTATTATATCAAATTGCATTGTAGTATTGGCAAATACGCATTTCATATATATATATATATAAACATATTTTTATTTCTTCCTTTTTCGCGATAATATATGCTTGCTTGTTTATTTATTTATTAATAGTACAATTTAACTACCAACATAAGCAGAAAAAAATAAGAAACATATTTGGAACAACATATTTGGAAGAAACATACCCGTAGTTAAAGTGAAAAAGTTATTGTATGTATTTTTTTCTGTATTGCCGTTGTTTTTCTTAATAAACAAAAAATAATAATTAATAATAAAAGTACGAACGAATCTAATAAATGTCAATACACTATGATTTTACCGTGCCGTTTAGATTAATATGATATGTGTGAAATAGAAGACTATTAACAGCTATACCTCTCATTTTTGCTTCTTGCTAGCAGCAAAGAAGACCTGCAATTCTTGGTAACAAAAGTCTCCGATGCAAGAAAAGCGATTTGCTTATGAATGTTGATAAATCGAAAGTGATGGTTTTTGAAAGGGATGAAAATATAACTAAATGGTAGATCAGTGTGAACGGAACTGGGAAGTATGTTTACTAGGGATGGAAAGAAGATTCTAAGCGCTGGCGGATCAAAGGAAAAAAAAGAAAGGTAACCCTCCCTGAAGGGGAAGATTCCCATCGCGATTGCCAAGCATCAAGAAGAGCATTTAAAGTCATTTCCTTTTACTAAAACAGTTTAAATTCTTGGTATTATTATGGACCAAAACCAAACGTGACAATAACAGATTGCTGAGGTAGGGAAGAAATTTCATTGCACCCTCCATTCACTGTAAAGACTGCAGAATTTTCATCCGACCTCAACCAAAAAAAATCTGTCCTAATCTTTTATATTGTTTTTTCTGTGCTATGCTAATATTTGCTAACTTGACGCCAATACGGAACTCAAAGATCGTCTGGATCGTTTGCAGAATCAATGCATCCGCTTTATTTTCAATCTCAAAAAGTATGACCATGTTCCCCTTTCGCTCCAAACTCAAGTAGCTTCATTTTTATCAGCGCATAAACTTTCAATCTCTCTCACTTCTTCATAATATTCTTTACAATTCTCACGCTCCAAAACATCTTGCTGAGAATTTCATTTACCTTTCTGATCGTGGTCTTTCACTTCGCTCTTCTCAGAAAAGAACAATTTCCATTCCTCAACATAGCACATCATTTTTAAGCTATTTCTTTTCCGTCCAAAACGCTAGACTTTGGGATGAACTCCCTCTTCATATAAAAAATGCACCTTCTCTAGCCAACTTTAAGAAACGCCTGAAATCAGAATCCTGAAATTCTTGAGTTTTTACTGCTTTTTTAAATCTCTTTTTCTTTCCTTGGTTCCTCTTTTTCTCTCCTTCCAAACTCATCTGATCCCAGATTTTTTCATCATTTAATTTGTATAACATAACGTACTTAAAAAAACTAAATATTAATGTTAATATGTGAAAGCCTTATCTCCCAATTAAAAAATAGCTGTTATTTTTAATTTATCAGGTTTTTTAAAAATATTTTATTTAAACTTGTGTATGTTTCTTTTGATATATATTTATGGTTTTTTAGTTCATAATTTTGACCAATCTCTTCATTCGACCAGTCTGTTTTTTGGTTGGCTGAAAGATATTTTTAAAACAATAAGTCCACCAAAGTACTTATTCTTTGTACTTGAAGTTTTAAACAAACATTGAATAGAACATCAATCGAGCCATTAAACATAAATATGGAGTCCATGTATTTTTAGGTTTTGAATTTTAATATTGCCTCCATTATAATCAATAAAGCGAGCGTTTTGCACGAAGGAAGTTTGACAGCTGAGGGTACGATGATGCATTCGATATTCCATTCTGACTGCTTCGGAGCACTGAAAATAAATTCGGCATGTTTTTGATCGACTCCAGTCACATGGGTGATTCAAGAATGCTGTCACCCGTCAATTTACATAAGTCGCATACGATTCTATAGGCGAATTAACCAACATAAGACCCCTGGGCTGAAAAGGTTACGAAAGATCTGAGAGTTATCTTTTATTTGACCTCGCATTTCTAATATGATTTCACCATCCACATACATAACTCGTTCAATGATAATAATCATAAAATGTAATTAAGAGAATCTGGATCCAAGCGTCCTGGGAATCGCCTATACATAATGTTCTTTACAAGTGTAATATATTGATAATGTCAGAGGTTAATTAAAGGTGTAGAGAAGTAAATTTCGATTGATTTAATCCAATCATCACAATTTCTCTTCCCATCAATCCAGATTCATTGATCCCGAGTCTCCCATCTAATTTCAATGGTGTTTAGATAGCAGAAAATTTACCCACGTAATTACGCTTACGCTATTCCCAATTGAAAACAGATTTTAAGCTATTACCAATTTTGTGACCAAATTGTATTTTAGAAAATAGTTTGTCTAAATTTAAATGTTTTGAGTTGTGAATGCGGTTTAATCATGTTTTTTTTTCTTTCTTAGGATAAGACTCACGTATCTTGACGAATTTTTTTAATGCGAGATATTTCCTCGGCGGCTTACGTGATTTTTATTATTTATTTTCTTTTATTTAGGAAACATACAGTACAGTTACGTAGTTTTATATTTAACACAGTTAGACTTAACTCTAATCGACCAGTGAAGTTTCCATATTATATAATAATTATATGTAAGGTTATGTAGTAGTTAAGATACTTGACTTACACACGGAAGGTTCTAGGTTCGATTTCCTTTGAGAACACAAAAATCAAATGCGATTTTTCTCAAGCCTGGGTCTACTGTGTTGTAAGTCACCACTGTGATTGGGCCTTAAGGCCTGTTGTGGTGCATTTTTTTTTTTTATATACAACAAATTTAAAATATTACAACAAAGATGAAAAACATTTTAGAGAAGGAAATATAGAAGTCTAGGCATCTACATGGCTTATGACCTGTCATTGGTTGGTTTAAATGGCCACTTTACACACTGTGTAACATTCGCCATTCTGCCCAATTTTGAACATCTATATCCCTTCCATTCTTTCATCTGTTGATGTTTGTGAAGTTAAAGAGCTGAAACCTTTATTTTTGCGGGTGAGATCCGTTTAATTGAATTATTTCACTCACATACCAGGCAACGCCTGAAAATTTTTAATGTTCAATATCTATACTTATTCATGGACCAGGTGGATTTATCAACAATATTTTGAGTTTGTCCAAATTTTTGTAGACAAGAACTGGATTCAACTCTCTGGGGAGCTGATAAAATTAACATATTAGACCAGAGATGAAGAATATTTTTGAGAAGGTAATATAGAAGTCTAGGCATCTACAGGGCTAAACAAATTTGGTCAAACTCAAAATATTGTTGATATATAACAAACTTTAGTATTCTTTGGAATAAATTGAATAAAAAAAATTGAGAAAAACAATCTTGTATGATAATGATGTAGTGTTCATCTCATATAGCAACTTCTAAGCCAGTTTCGTTTTGATTTCCTTACAAAACGCCGCGTTGTTTTCGATATAAAATTTATCTTTAAAATATTAAACTATACAGTAGATACTAACTAACCTCCTTAATTAAATAGAAATAAATACGAGATTTAGAACACTCAGACATCGAAACATATTTAAACTGCCTTTGTTTTCAAGTTATGCAACATACCACACACCTATGGTCCGCATGTGTCAGGAATATATCATATACTGCCGAAACAACAAAATCGTAATTTTTTACGATTCTCTTAGAACTTTTGCGAAAAATCTCTTAAAAATAAATTGAACGTAGTTATGCAGAAAGCAGCTAGTCCACAATTTTGAAAAAATTAGATATTGATGTTATCGGGTGCAGTAAGGTCAATTAAATCAATGTTCTGTTAAAAACAGCCAGACCGCTTTCATACAAAAAACTGTATAATTCACCTTTTGAAAATGGTGTCGATCACGAAAACGGCATTTTTAAATTTGCAGATAACACCCACAGCACTAGAAAAATCTTACGTTACTTTAAAAATCATTAAAACTCGTCTAATACCCTTTTAGATTCTTGTTTAATATTAAAAAAACTAATTTATTCATTGTTTATCATTTGCCAAAGTCAAAAACATTCCAACTCTTGTGTAGATTTGATTATTCTCTCTTTTTACCAAAGTACTATTATCTCGGTTTCACTATTCTATGGCTGGCTGCTTTCTGCAAAACAACGTTTTATGGTTAGTATATTTTTTTAAAACATATTTTTTTTAAAATAAATTTTATAAATGGTACATGTTTTTAAAAAATGTAAATGTTATAACTGTAATCCTCCAAAAAAGGGACTAACTATTGTGCTTGACTTACACGGTTATAGTTGTTTATTTATTAATGTTTATATAATTTTGAAAATACGAGTACAAGAGAAGAAAAAAAAAACATAGGATATAAAAAAAAAACGGAAAATAATAATACATTCATAAAATAAAATGCAGTTTTTACACTTGTTCTAAAAAAATTTTTAGATTTACTTTCAATTTATTTATTGTTATATTAATTTTAATAGTTTTTAGGGGAGATTGTTGTAATTTTTTACACCTTTAAAGACAAAGCCATTTTAACCATGACTTGTGTGGAATTGAGGAAATTAGATATTATGTTGGTATCTGAGTGACTTATTCATCTCAAATTCTTTTATTTTTTCTTCTTTATAAATTTTAATACTGGTATTTATTTTATAAATAGTGTCTACTGAATGAACTATCTAGTGCCTATTTCAATTTATGTTGAAATTTTTGTTGGTTTGGTTATGTGTTTGTTATTACAATTGATATTTTGATGTTATTCTTGTACTTATATATTTTTGGCTATTGTTTGTATCTATATTGTTATTCCATTCTGTTTATGTTGTTCTTATAATTATTAATGTAACTTGTTTTTGGCCGATGTTATCATTAGCATTATCAACAGAATCAAGAAAGGGGTGCGGCGTTGGTTTGGACATGTAGAGCGAATGGACAGTGAAAGAACGGCTAAAAGGATCTAAGATGCAAATTTCGATGGATGCAGAAAACGAGAAAGACCGAGAAAGACATGGCACGATCACGTCCATCAAATACTTGAAGATGGACATGTAAATAGTAGGAATAATCGGCGTGCGTGCATGAGAAGATGTATGAATGTAAAAGAAGCGAGGTCCATATGCAAAGACAGAGTGAGATGGCGTTCTATCCTTTCTGCCTACCCCTACGGGGAAACGGCGTGATGGTTTGTTTGTTTGTTTTGTTTTGTTTGTACTGTATGAACGAATAAAATAAAATATTAACAGTCAAATGAGAAAATTTAATATCACAAAAAATACTAGACATTACAATGTCAATTAAGTGAGGTCTAAAGAACCCAACAAAATATAAACACTCGTTCAGCAACACAAATTAACTGTTTTGTCCCATTCTGTCCCCTTTTGTCCCATTTGTATCAACCGCCTTTGGTAAAAAGCAATACAATGTAATTGCTCCAAAAATATTTAATGATTTATTGCCAAATATAAAAGACTCAAAATGTAAAAGAAATTTTAAAATAAAAATAACTGCACATATAAATAGTGTAGTGATAGATTTTTTTGAAAAGTATATTTAAATAAAAAAATGTAGTACTTTATATAATTGGTACACATATTATTTATGTTTTTATGTATTTCATTGCTTTATATTTGTTTTATTATATAGTATACTATATTATTTATGTTTAAGTAACATGTATTCTTGGCACATAAATATACTTTATATTTGTATAATAACGATTTTTAATTTCTTACATTTGATTAGCTAGGCATTTATAATTAAGTAGTTTCAGTTTTTTCTTTTTTATGTTACTGTTTTATTAGTATAGAACTACTTATGCTCTAAAGATAGATAATCTTCATCTTAGAACAGGCTGTGTCATGTTAGATGGAGACTATCATAAATAGAGAACACTCCGTTTTCATTTTACATTAATTGGTTTTATATAGATTCCCTGTTATTAAGTATGCATATTTTTTTATTTTTTTTTGCAATAAATTTAAAAATTGAAATTTATCTTCACTCTAGTGGTGTGATTTGCAGTTTTTCCTTAAAATTCTAAGGGGTTGTATTGATCAGAATTAAAACTTTATCGGTGGGTTTCGTTGCGTGGAAATATTTAAGCTTCGCTGCCGTTGAATTTGTTAATTTGACAAAGGCAATTAAAAACGGAGAGCTTCTGGGTCTGTAGCAAGATCGCTGGTTAGATTAGAGCCGGGCTAATCGGAGGATCACGTGACCCGAGTAAAAAGGCTAATGTCGAATGACGCCCCATTGGCGTAATTTCAGCAGCCGGCGTTGGTGTTGGCTTTAGCGTCGGCATTTCGCGATTGGATACGTCGTCGTTTTTCACGATTTCCTGCGTTTTTATTTTAAAATGTTGTTGTTTTTATGACCTCAAACGAAGTAGGTTGTATTTTAGTCGCATTTCCAAAGCATTAATACACGTACGCTAGGCTAAGTAGGTACTTAACCATTTACTCGTACCATATTATTATTAATTTTAAATATTGTCTGAATCAACATAATTACAAAGACAAAAAAACAAAGTCATCATCCTTTAAAAATAAGTTTCGGATAAAAAGTCTTTCCTAAAGTTTGACGTATTACAATAGAGACGCAGAACATTTCGGGAAGATTGCAAAATGTATTATATATAATAAGTAGTGTTCTTATATATAAATCAACCATATGTCCACACATGAATTATTGTTTATCCATTCATTTTATGTAATGAAGGAGAAATTAATAATTAAAAATTCTTTCAAATAAAACAATAAGGATTATACTCATACATATAAAAAAATATCTATTCAAATGTAGAAAGAATGCACAAGTAAATTAGCTTGCTCACTGTAAAGCAGCAAATTTAATATAATGTAGCAATTATTATGCATAAAATAATTAAGGGGATAAATAAAATAAAATTGGACCAACAATGTCATACATATGAAACAAGGGATGGAAAAATATAAGATTACCAATGAGGAGAAAAACAGAATCTCAAAACTCATTGTACAAGGGATTGAAGCCGTATGATGCGTTACCTGAAGAAATAAAGGAGATTGAAAAGATTGAAATATTTCAAATTAATTGGAAAAAATATGTTCTTAGGAAATTTTTATGAAAAAAAATTGTAATTTTATTAAAAGTTTATATTAGTTCTTAATAAGTTATGAACGAAACTAATTCGATTTATAAATGTTGATAAATCGAAGGTGAAGGTTTTTGAAAGGGATTAAAATATAACTAAATGTGAGATCAGCGTGAACGGAGATATTCTGAATCAGGTAGAAGAATTTGTGTACCTGGGAAGTATGTTTACTAGGAACGGAAAGGCCGATAAAGATATTGAAAGGAGGGTGAGTGCCGGGAACAGGATGAACGGTGCACTAAAATCTACTTTGGCAAACAAATGTTTATCGCAGGAGGCTAAACTAGCAGTTCACAACGGAGTTCTAGTTCCAACTCTAATGTATGGGAGCGAAGTATGGAATTGGAAAAATAATTATGAAAGTAGGTTGAATGCTGTCGAAATGCGATCCCTCAGGCGAATGTGTGGTAAAACGATGTATGATAGGTGCACAAATGTCGAGATCCGTGAAGTGTGTAAGGCTGAGACATGCATTATTGACAGAATCAAGAAAGGGGTGCTGCGTTGGTTTGGACATGTAGAGCGAATGGACAGCGAAAACACGGCTAAAAGGATCTACGATGCAAATGTTGATGGATGCTGAAAACGAGGAAGACCGAGAAAGACATGGCACGATCAAGTCCATCAAATACTTGAAGATGGACATGTCAAAAGTAGGAATAATCGGCGTGCGTGCATAAGAAGATGTATGAATGTAGAGGAAGCGAGGTCTGTATGCCAAGATAGAGTATTATGACGTTCTATCCTCTCTGCCTACCCCTACGGGGAAACGGCGTGATGGTTTGTTGTTGTTGTTGTTGTGTCTGGTTGGAACATGTTTGGTTATTCAGGCTAGAACAAAAAAAAACAAACACACATACAATTTAGCTATTTAAAATGTTTAGTTTTAGAATCATGTACCTAAGTCTGGTCAAAATTTTAAGAAATGTAATCTGCCAGTCGAAAATTGATTGCGTGTTCGTTGTATAAAACTTTTCAGCGAATTTTTTAACAGAAATATCCTCAAAAAATATAGTCTTTATCTACTACATGTTTTAAGTTTGTTCAAATTTTTGTGTACAAGGACTAGATTCAACGCCCTAGGACGCTGTTGATATTAACATATTACAACAGATATGAAGAAAATTTTACAGTAAGCAACATGTCGAGGCATTTACGGGACTTATGACCTGTCATTGACTGGTTTTACACTCGTTTAAATATTAATAAATTTATTAATATTTAAACGGTGCCCGTGTCATAATAATTAACAATAAAAAATACACAGTAAAATTAATTTAATTAAATTATAAAGACATGCAATGCGATAGAATAACATTCCAGAAAAAAAAGTATAAATAATAAAATTTTAAAGAAGACAATCTAAAAAAAACGTACAATCAGAAATGAATATTAACATACAAATTATACAAATTTAGATTCATACATAATCAAATATACAAAATAATAGAATCATTGAAATCAATAGAAAACAAAACTTGAAAACATAATTGAAATGATAATTAAGATATGGTTTCTAGAAACTCACAATATACTGTGCTAAGAAATGAGAGTAATAAATAATATGCCAAATAACAGTGAGTACAAAATGAAATAATACAACAATAAATTGTCAAAAGGAAGGTTTAAGTGGCCACTGTATACACTGTGTAACATTTATCATTCTGCCTATATTTAAACATCTATATTCCTTTGACTATTCCTTCTGTTGACGTTTTTGAAGTCAATGAGCTGAAACCTTTATTGTTGCGCGTAGATTTATCTGATCGAATGATTTCCCCTACATACTAGGCAACGCCTGAAAATGTCTAATATCTAAAACGTATAATTCCACTTGTATTCGGAATTATAAAACTTTAAATTACTAAATAACTAAATCAGTGTAAGTCACTCTTCAAGTACAAAACCTAGTCTTCTTAAAGGAAAGCTTCAGTTATAAGATAGACTATGTATAAAAGTACATTGTAATAGAAAAAAAAACATAAATTATTTTGTGTAATTATATAAATTAATCACAAAAAATAAATTACAAAAACGCTTTTCTATGTGTATCAATTTCAAGACCTTCCCGTCTATTTATTTATTTATTTATTTTGTCCATTAACGCCCAAAAGGCATTTACAAAAAATAAAAATGAAATACATGCTAACATACTAAATAATAAACACAGAATATACAGAAAAAATATGTGAAATTAGTTTAAAAGGATATAAAGTTTTACAAAGTAAAAAAAAAAAACAATAATAACAACGGTATGCAAGAAAAAACAGTAAGCATATAAACAAAAAATGGAAAGATATAAGCTTATGAAATAAATTCTGTAAAGCAAACAATAAATAAAGTGTTACGGTAAGCAAGAAAGACATTTTTAAGTTAAATTAATAAACAAGCAAGCATATATTATCACGAAAAAATAAGAAATAAAAATATGTATATATGAAATGCGTATTTGCCAATACTACAATGCAATTTGATATAATAGTAAAAAATAAAAAAAACAAGTATAAGGTAATAAAAATAAACAAGTATTTTTTTTTTTAATTTATGAAATTGAATTGTCAATAAGTTTGACGAGCAGCTACAAATAAATTTGATATTGTGGACTTATAGATGGTAAAGAATTGTAATATTTGATGGTAATATTTGTCAGGATCCCAATTAAACTAACATGCAAATCCCACTATACACCTTCAACATAGTTGTCATTGGATCATTTTCTTTAGGTGGTCATTGGCGTGCCTCGGTTTAATTGTTTAACCCTTCAATGCCTAATTTATCTAATTTCATCTAAAAACACATATTATTTATGTTTTTATGCAAACACTGGAGAAAATAATGAATTAAAATTTAAAAAAAAAAACAGTTTTAATTTCATATTTTAGTTTATGTGGACAATATGCTATATCGGGCATTAAAAAGTTGAAAAATACAAGAATGTAAACAAACAACTAATAACGATTCTTATGAACATATTTTTGTAAAATAATGGAAGTTGCAGAAACAATTATAACTTCACATCTTAAAAAAAAAACAATAAAATTACCCTTTGAACCTTAGACAGAATATGTGCAACCGACTTTTTGTTTTAAATTTTATCGAAATTTTTTACCCTGGTGGCGATTTTTAAAAATAAATTACTATGGGTAGTAGGGGAAGGTGGGGCATTATGGGGTAGTGGGGCAAGATGGGACCCTGCGATAAAAGCCGAAATCTGCCGAGTAGCTCCGAGCACATTACGCCATTTGATGCTCTCCTTAGACCCCCCACCAATGATGCAATTGCAGCGGACATGTGTGCACGCTCCGATACGCAGCGATACTAAACGTGTTTTTTGCAAATTTTATGTTATTTTATCGAGTTTTGCTGCTTGTGACATTAAAAGAAGCATATCGTGATTTTAACTGGCTGATGGTCGCTTTACAAGCTCAAAGTATTGTAATTTACAGTAAGTTCATCAACTATTTCCAGAGAAATTGTATTTCGTAAACAATAAACGTTGTTAACAAGCATAGTAAAAGGGGCAAGACAGGGTATCGGTACCCCATCTTACCTCATTGCTTGAACACAATGTAGTAACAGTTTTTATTTTCTTTGTGTAAGCAGAATATGGTCCGAAACTACGTTTGAAAGATCAAGAGGGGGAGTCGGTCAAAAGAATGCATGAAGCGAGATAAAGAAGACATTTTAGAAGGGAGAAAAGGATATAAACTAGCTGCAAGATTTTAATCAATTCCTCAAACTACTTTGGAGCGAAAAGTTACGTTGGCCAGGCAAAATAATAACAGGATAGATAAGGTGAAGGTTCTTTTGGGTCCTAAACATACAGGTGTTAATGAAAATGAAGTAGCCATCGAAACGATCAAGACGTAACTCTTCTTCCATAAATGATGAAGATGATACACAATGCCTGTTTTGTAGAGGATCATACGTTGAGTCAAATAAAGGCTGGATAGCGTGTCAAATGTGCCAGAGCTGGGCACACTGTTCATGCGCTGGAGTAGACGAAAAAAACCAAGACACCATCCTTGTCTGTTCTAGTTGCGAACCGCAGTAGGCGGTACCCCATCTTTCCCCACCAGTGGGGCAAGACGGGATAATTACGACTGTTTTGAATTGATTTATTTCACTAGTTTTTTTATCTCATTTTTAGTTTTTTTGTAACACGTTTGTTAGATTAAAGATGAAAGTTTATAAAATTAAACTTTTTTTAACGGATTCAAAAAAGGAAGCGCGTTTTATTGACGAATTACCTCAAAGGCCCCATCATGCCCCACCCTCCCCTATGTATACAATATAATAAACTAGTCGCCGAGTGATACACATGTCATGTTTGAAATCACTTTTATACACCGATTATCGGTATGTAGCAGATCGTCTACATTGGGCATTGTGGAGTTTAAAATTAATAGTTTTAATAGTGTAACAAAATATATACACATTTTCGTCGTAGTGTCGACATTTCAGTTTGAATAGTGAAACCTGTAGTAAATAGTATTTTTTTTTTAAAAGCTACAGATTTCAAAGGATACAAAAATTTTGACAAACTAAAAATATTGTTGATAAATCCACCAGGTCCGAGAAGAAGTAAAAAAATATTTGTTAGGGATGGCCTAGTATGCCGGGGAAATAATTCAATTAGAGAATCTCACCCGCATCGATAAAGGTTTCAGCTCTTTAACTTCACAAACGTCAATTGATGGAAGGACTGAAGAAATATAGAAGTTCAAATATTGGTAGAATAGAAAATGTTACACAGTGTGTAATGTGGCTACTTAAACCAGCCAATGATAGATCATAAGCCCTGTAGATATCTAGACTTTTATATATTTTTTTTCTTTGAAACGTTCTTCATATCTGACGTCATATGTCAATAAATAAATGTTAAATATTTTCAACAAAACAAGTGTAACAGAGATGTTTTGACACAATTAAGATCCTTCTTTGATTTTCTCTAGTAAAAGCATTCCCCCTATATACTTGAAAAGCGTGTTAAAGACAGAGGAGGTCTTTCTATCGGTTTTGCTCATTCAAAAAAATGAATTTAAAAAAATATATATATATATATATATATATATATATTTTAAACTGTTCGGATTAAAGTAAAAAAGATGATGTAACTTTTCGTTGATAAATAGAAACCTAGGTACTTGTTTATTATTGAATTCCAAATCTAAAAATAATAGATTTTCATATATTGAATTTAAGTAGGTACTTAAGTATTAGTTTATGTTTGAATTCCAAAACATAAAATAATTCATTTTTAAATATAGAATTCTTTACGCAAATGTCAAACTTTGCTCAGGGGCGCACTTAAGTTAGGAATACGATTTTCAAAAATGTATTGAATGTCAGTTGACATTATTTTATTATTACCAAAAATCCAAATGGGTAGAAATTATAAGGAATTTAAGGAAAAAATCTGATTGGGATCCATAAAAAGCTAATGTTGTTTGTAAGCATTCAAAAGCAAACTTTTTTACACGCAAAAAAACAACGTCCTTCCATTTTTTATGTATGTGCATTCTCGACGAATGCAACCCTGGTGAGCGATTAAAAAAATCATTTGTGTTGCTAACTTTTTTTTCTACTTTATAAATTGGAGATTTTAAGAGCTATACATCTGTTCTAGGCAAATATGTACATTTCGCTGAAAACCAGACGTAGATCAGTTATTCAGTCCATCGAGGACACACATACGAACATTGCCTTTAAAATATATAGATATATACATCTACACCTTGGATTTTATTATGTATTCTAGATTTTGTATACCCACGCACAGGCCATGCTTATGTTGGTTTTTTTGTTTTCACGAAAAAAAGTTATATATTACGTAATAAAAAGTGTAAATTATAAAATAAATATAGAAAGAAAAGTATTCTACTACCCTACTTCAATTTGCTTTCTGGAGTAATTTTTATTATTATGTGATCACATAATATTTTATTCCAACCCATGTGAAACATGATGTTTTACAAGAAACCTGCTCTTATGCATTTAAATATAAACACCCTGAATCTATTTCCATCCACCTTCCCTAAACTCTTTGTTCAAGTCTTTGGTTCTGCCTCCACCGGTTAAGCAATTGAAAGGAGAAACAGCACTCTACTATACCTTGCACGCCCGAACGTCTGTATCAATACGTAACTGTTCTAGATCTCTGGTAATGACAGCTACAATAATATCAATTTAGTGACATTTATAAATCTGTACCACGCATAAATACTTAACACAAACAAAAATATCCTACGCTTGCTTAGATTCGAAGAAAAAAAAGCCCAGAAAACAATAACAAATGAGTTAAGACACGAAAAATTGAATAAAAAATTCAGAAGTGTCGCAATTAAAAAATATTTCTTAAATCTTTTTGATCGTGATAACTATTAATTTATTTTATATGGATGGTGTTTTATGTTTCTTATACAATAATGTTTTCTTTCTACTTCGGATGTATTAATATGTATGATATTATGTATTGTCCAAAAAATGCTTTTTCTTATGTACGGTCCCAAATGAGTTTCTTTAATAATTCCTGGGAGTATAATATGTACTTTTGTATTATATGTTTTATTAATAATAAAAAAATATATGTAATTTATTTTTCGGTGTGATAAAAATACTCTATAAGGATAGAAGACTTGTTTTTTTTTTATATATATACGCCCAAAGGACATACGAGTATTTAGACTTATATTTATACTTTTCGACGCCCATGTTGACAGCATCATAAAAAGGTTATCGCGTGCGCTTGGCTTTGTTATGCGTAGCTCCACGTCGTTCACTATGGCAAAGACACTTAAAATCCTTTACTGTACATTAGTGCGAAGCAACTTAGAATATGTATCACAAATATGGAATCCTATGGACAATGTGCAGATATCATGCATTGAAAATATTTTTTTTTTAAATCGTAAAGTTCATGTGTTTCCGGTTGAAACTTGAGTTTAAATCCAACCAGTATATTCGTATATGTAAAAAACATCACATATTGCCTCTGCAAAAACGTCGTGATATAGCGGATACGATTTATTTACTAAAAATTGCCTCTGGTTCAATCGACTGTCCTGAACTACTATGCAAACTTTCTATCAATGTTCCTTCCAAAGTTTTAAGAAATAACCCTCTTCTTCACATACCTCTTGTTTCATCTAATCATAGGCAAAATTCATATTTATGGCAATCTTTTAATAGTTTTAATGTAATAAATAAATCATTTAACATAGATTTATTAACAAATAATCTTAATGACGTACGTCGTTTGCTTTCGAAATAATTCGTAGTATTTTTCTTTTCTTTTGGATTTACATTAAATTACTATTCATTTTATGTTTGAAAATATTTTTTAACTTACTGTGATGCTACTTGTGAAAACCTGTAATTGGCTTATTTGTTATTTGTTTTGTCATATATATAAGATATATATATAGCTGTTGGTTATCTAAATATAATGAATAAAAAAAAAACGATATTTAAAACTAGGCATACATATGATCGATGTAATATTTAGTAATCGCTGTAAAAAGATAATAGGATATAATTCATTCGTTTAGTATACCTTGATAAAGAAGCTAACGTAGCTTTGAAACCGGTAGGTTGAAAAATAAAATAGTTATAAACAAAGTTGTTTTATGTTTATTTTTTTATATAATTAAGTATTTACATTAAAATTTAGATATAATTGTGTAACATACATACAAACAATACAATACGTATTCATTAAAAGACACGTTGAGCACCTCAATTAATTAAAAATACTTATAACTAATAAATGCAATACAAAATCTTCATCGATGGAAATTTGCTTTGCTAATAAACTAAAAAAGACTATGCATCATTATCAATAGAAATTTTGCAGATTAACCAAGAAAATGTTTGAATCAAAATTCTACACTTTTCCATTTTACACTATCCAAAGTAACAATAAAAATAAATAAAAAATTGCCCAATTTTTTTACTGTAAATAAAATAAAAATATGTGTATTTAAAAGAAAATATAAAGATACTATAGACAGATAAATAAAATATGTTTATTATTTTGATACAATGCATCAATCAAACTCCATGGTTAGGTTTTATTTTTATCAATTAAGGGTACTACGAGTGCAAACCCGGCAAAATCCAAAATCAGAAAAAAGTGAGATATTAATTGAAACTCATTCAGAATACTTTTACAATAATTATAACATTGTCAGTTAAAAATTTGGCTTTTTTTGTAAGAACTTGATTTTTAAACAATCGGGTTTGTTGCAAACATGGCCACCTCTACTTGAGTATTGTAAAGTTGGATTGTTGAAAATTTAATTTATTATTTCACTACTGTTTTTTGACATAATCATGCTTATGTCATCACTGCTTAAGTATAAAATATTTACTAATTATGATAAAAAATTTAAGTTTAAAAAAATGTTGAAGTCAAGTTTTGTATCAGTTTTTTGTGATTTACTCAAAATAAAGAAAGATGGATTTTGCCGGGTTTGCAAATAGTACCCTCAATTGACCATCTAACGGTTTCGCCTATGGAGTTAAAAATATGTATTAATTAGTGATAATTAAGAAAAAAACTGTACGGTTAGATTTTAATTCTAAAATGCACGATGCTAAAAATCCCCACGATTAATCATGATATCAACCAAAGTAATTCCTTAATAAATTATGTGTTCAGGGTGAGAAAAAATGATTAAAAAACTTAATTTAATTTAACGCGATTTCGTAAATGAGTAATTAGGAAAAATCGCTTGATGAATGCAAACGGGAAAATTAATTCCTCCCCTTCTCCAAAAGAACCAGAACTGTCAAATAACATGTGGCCATAAATCTCCGCCCCGATTTTACGCGTTTATATAGCCTTCGACTAATTGATGAGAACTAATGATCTTTCTCGAATAATCTAAAGAGGGTGGAAAGATGGGGGGAGGGTTAGTGATATTTCCACCCAAACAAAAGGGTTCCCTTTGTCCTGATCAATCCTCGATTATTCTCCCCAGTCCTGGAAGTGAGATTATTAATTGAATCTAGTTATTATCTTCATTGTTTTTAGTGTAACATGAAGGAAATGAAGCCTCTTTGTGTCACCATAAATTTTTGCGAGGAATTATGATGTCTGAATTAAAATATCAATTTAATTCTGGGTGTAATTCTGTCGACCCTTATGAAATTAATTTGATTAATTACGGTATCGCAGACGATTTAAAAAGTTTGACTTGTGTCCTTTCACGACTTGTATCATACTTACTTATCGGGTCCGGACTTTAGACCTAGCCTCTCTAATGTGCAGCGACAGATATCGCCTTGTCAGTGGTCATCCTTAAATCAACCCCTTGAAAAGTTAACTGCATTTGTGGACACCGCAGCAAATGAGGCTGCACCTCCACAATCGCAGTTTATATCATCTACCTCCAGAAAACACCACCTCTGTTGATTGTATTTGCACCTAGACACCCCTACCCTAGTCTGTTGAGAACTTTCCACTTAGGGAAGTCCAAACTGTGGGCGGTGTTTGTGCTTTCGGATGGCACTATCCAGAACCTATTATCGCGTTCTTCTCTTCATAGATCCTCTCTGCACTTTCTGCAGAGGTCTCGAAGTCAGTTGTGACTTTGCGGAAACTCTTTCTCGATCCCAGTCTCTGAGGAGCCATTCGAGGGTCGTAAAGGGGCGTCTATGGTCATGGATCCGTTTGTGTCTCTCCGTGTCCGCTGCTACATTTCTCCTGATGTTGGGTGGAGCGATTCCCATTATAGGGTAAAGTTTGTGCAGGGGTTAACAAAAATCTTTATCTTGTATTTTTTTTTTATTTCATTATTATTGTAATATTTTATTTCTTTTTTTCGTCTGAAATGATGCGGAGTGGCTATTTCAATGTACGATTTTTTTCTTCTTTTTTTGACATTGTATTTGTCAAAAGAAAGAAAGCTATAATTGGCCCATAATTTTTGTTTATTTGTAAATAAAATAAATTGTTGTAATGGCTGTAGTTTTCTTTTAATAAATAAATAAAATAAATAAATAAATAAAATAACACTTTTTAATTATTTTTTTTGTTTTTCACATTATATTAAATGTTTATATTCTATTAAATATGTATCTTTGTAAGGTAAAAAACAATGCCTGTCGTGTATATTAATGAATAACTTAATAAATAAATAATAATAATCATCAAAACCCATTGACATATTAATACACATAGGCATGCCCTGAGCCTTCAAAAATGATGACACTGATTTGAATACGTTTTTAAATATAATAAACATGAGTTAATAATTTGTTTTCATTCGCCAAAATCCAGTGAAATGAAATAAATGGGTCGAAATTATAAGGAATTTAAGTAAAGAATCTGATTGGAACCCACCGAAAGCGAATGTTTAATAATAGTTAACATTAAAATATAAACTTTTTTGTGTACCAAAAATGAGTTTCCTCCAATTTTTGGTAGCATAATATACATAATCGTAAAATGAAACCCCGGTATACATAAACAAACAAATAGTCCTTAAAATATAGCTTGATTAGAATGACAGCTGTCGAACTAATTTCATTAGTGATGGGAAATTACGGATCACTGATCAAATTGATTTTATCAGTTATTTCATGCAATCACGAAACTCTGTTTCCGAAAATTAAAAAAAAAAAACGCAATAACAAGCCTATTTTAGTATGTTGAATACAATTATTTACCAAAAATAAGACATTTATACTTTTTTCGTGAACATTATCAAACGAATTATTTTTTTATTAGATCAAATTACCTTAATCTATTAGTCCTATCTCTAACGTTTTTGCAAAATGATGTAACCTTGTAAGAACGTCGGTAATAATTAAGTTTATTTTGTTTTTTTTTTTAGTTTTAAAGCTGATTTTATATATTTCTGTTGATTCATATGTCAAAAATTTATATTTATATTTACATTCATTAAAAAAAAAAATACTTACCAAATACGAATGATTTTTCGTGTGTCAATATAAATCAGTCCTTAGACGTTACTACAAAGTTATGTCGTCAGTTTTTTTGACAACTGTCCTTCTACTCATTTTACATTTTAAGGACTATATGTGCTCGTTTTCGTGTCAATACTTTCAAAAATATTTTACTCTCTAGGCTCTAGGACCTAGGGCATGTCTATGTATTGATATGTTAATGCCAAAAGCGCTCTGATTTCTCATTAGAAATTACAAAGTTTGAGAAATCAATATGATTGCGTAAATTAGTCTCCGGGGTAAGATTTGACCTTTTAGGTTCGATTAGGAAACGAAAAACTTACTTTTTGAGGTTGTTTCGGCTTTTAGTAGATTGAACAGAAATAGATTATGGATAACTACGAAAGTAGGTCTTAGGTCACAAAATGTATTAATATACATCTTGTGACCTAATAATAATTTTCTATATACATCTTGTGACCTAATAATAATTGACCTAACAAATATATTTTCTTTTAAAAATAAAACCATTTTACATCTGTTTTACATCAGATTTTGAAAAATAGCAATCTCTTAATCTATCTTCATTGGAGAAACATAGAACAGAGATGGACCTTATATGCATTTCCAAAATACTTTATGCTAAAAGTGAGTCCCATCTCTGTTGCAATCAATGTCTTTTCACGTTCCCAACCATGCCACCAGAAGTCAACAAATGCTATTTTTAAAATCCTTTATTGGCAACTTTTGTTTTTATGCCCCAATGTCCAAAATGTGTAGATAAGTCAATTCGTCACATAACTTGGAATTCTTTAGGATAGATCATCCGGCTTTTCGTAGATCTCTTCGCGTCTAAAACAGTGTGGAATGAAGATGAATTGGCATGGTTTAGCTCGGAGTCTTGTTTTTTATCGTGTTTATGAATTATTTTATTGCCCTTGTTTGTCTTTGCTACATAGTTTTATGTTCTTTTTGTTCAGTTTTTTGTAAATATGTTTCTTCGTGTAACAGTTGTAATTGGCATATTAAGTGTAATAAATCAATCCGTTATGAAGTTTGTAGATGAAAAAATGAATCTTAAAATTACTAAGTTTTTTTTTCAATTACGATGCTAAGCGATTCTAGATAATTTTGATGAATTGGTATTTCTGGCACTCTTTCGCAAATGCCTCCCCGATCCTGTGGGAAAAAGACAGCTGCACGTCGGACTAATTTTGCCTAACTATAATCGACAATGCTCCTACAATGCAAGAGGTCTCAGGTTCGATTCCCTACATGGTTGATATGAAATATTGATTTAAATGAGTGTTTTTATTTTGTTTTATTTTAATTTATTTGGGATTTTTACAGCTATTACATAAACAAAATAAGTAGAAAAATATTAACAATGCTAAAGCCAATTAAAAAAATCCACTGTTAATATAATGACACATAATATATAGGAAAAGAAGTTTCGTAATTGTATTTGTGTGACGTTTGTATTCATGTATGTGTGAATGTGTGTATGCGTGAATGAATGAGGGAGATGATACATGTGCGTGTGGGAATGAATGAGGGAGAGGGTGCGTGTGTGTGGGTGTGGGTGCGTAAGTATAAAAAAATAATTGTTTAAAACTTGTAATTGTTTTAAAAATGGTACAATAAAGAGCTTAGTAAAAAGTTAGAAACCTTTTTGTTAAAATTTAAATCAAGAAATGATATAAATTGTATTTTTTTTAAAGTATGTTAAATTTCAAAACCGTATTCAGAAAAAAAAAGCATTTTATTTTAAAATTTAACTGATACACATCAAATGAATAATGTGCGGCGAGTCCCATACAATACGGTAGGTAACCACAAAAAGCAGTAAATACGATATAATGTCAATAAAATAAGGTTTGACAATACGCGAACGTTGATTCAAAACGAACACACAAATGCATATTATATGCACCTACATAATATATAAATAAGAATAACATATAAGTTTGATAGAAATGATTCGGATTATAGAAATCAGGTGTCACAAACAGTACACACACTAGAATATTTCATAGTCCCTGAGGCGTAAGACTGATCATCTTACCTTCACGTAACAAACAAACAATCGAAATACGTGGCAAATAATCTACCAATGAATTTTTAAAAAATAGTACAAAAATAATGTATTTTGTGTCAGGACATTTTTCCTTATACAAAATTATTTTCCACTAGCTTTGACCCGCGGTTTCGCTGGCATAGTATTAGGGAGAAATAAGTCAGGTAATTAATTAGGTTTGTCGTTTATCAATAAGAATTTTCCGGGTGGAATAATATCTTTTTTCGAGATATAAAGTAGCTTATTTCGATTGCCGGTCTTCTAACTATCGCTATGAAAAAAATATGACGATTCGTCGGTCCAGAGGTCGGCAAACTGCGACTCGCGAGCCACATGCGGCTCTTTAGCCACTTGACCGCGGCTCGCACAGCGCAAGTTTCTCATTTATTCGATTGATTTCGTCTACCGGTTCTACAGAAAAACTTTCACGATTATTGGCACTAAAAGTTCCAACATGTTGCGAGAATATTGCAAATGCTGTCATTAAATGCATGGAAAAACATCATATTAAACTCGATAAAAATTTTTCAACGATGTAGATGGGGCAAAATGCTTTTTTTTTTAAAGATTTCGAAGTCAAAAAATAATCATGAGACACTTCTTTACCATTGCATTATTCATCAAGAACCGCTTTGTGCGCATACATTTTCAGAAGAAATGTTGTAATGATCAATATTGCCATCACAAGTTTAGCTAAAGCTTTTTATCATCGCCAATTTAAAGGATTTCAAGTTAACATGGAGAGCGAATACGTATATTTCCTGATGCTTATGCACGAACTTTATCATAAAAGTACGTTGGCATTACAGAAGAAACAGTTGAAAACAGGAATTTGGCCCTTAAAGGAAATCTTAATTCTTTAACTGCTGATCTTGACTAATGAGTTTGCCGACCACAGCGTTAGTCTATTGCAACGTAGCATTTTGTTCACAAATCCAAAATCCTACTACAAAGCAAAAACGAAAAATTAACCAAACTAACCATAGATAAAGCATCCTTTTTTGTCCTTTATTACGGCCTTCTACCGAAAAATGATAACATCGGCAAAAAACAAGTTACATGGATTTAAGAACTATAACCACAACAACAACAAACCATCACGCCGTTTTCCCGTAAGGGAAGACAAAGCGGATAGAACGCCACATTACTCTAACTTTGCATACAGATCTCGCTTCCTCTATATTCATACATCTTCTCATGCACGCGCGCCGATTATTCCGACTTTTGACATGTCCATCTGCAACTATCTGATGGATTTGGTCATGTAAAAAAATAAATAATATATTTATTTGGATAACCAACTGCTTTATTTATCCTATATCGTGGTAATACACGTAAAAGTGACCATTTGCGAAAAAGACGAAATTGAGATTATTGACTTTTTGACATCGTATTAGCATAATGCTTGACTGGTAAAAATGCCAAGTCGATCCGACACTCCAAAAAAAAAATAATTTGTAAAATATGTGACCATTTGATAGAAGCTCACAGATTTTCGACAAGTAAAACTGACTAACACACATAGTCACTTTTATTAGTAAATTTAAGATCCAGAGAATTGACCAAGTAACAGTTAGGCAATTTTACTTGTAGGTTATGTCACCAGTGAAGAGTTAGTTAGAGTTAGTAGTTAATAAGTTAGTATACGTTTTGTATTTGACAGTTATCCTAAAAACATAATTTATAGGTTTGAAATAAAATACTACCTCCCTCAATGAACAAAACAAAAATGATTATCTGCAAAATTTCATGTCAAATTTTACAGGTAAAATTGACTAAGTTCTTCAATTATTTTTTTACATAAAATTAATAATGTTTTTAAAATACGTTTATATTTTACATTAAAGTTAAAAGTATCATACATATAATGTAAAATTACCAACTACTTACTTGAAAAATATGATCTTTGAGAAGCAATTGAACTCTAGAAAAACACTAAAATGGCTCCCCTGAACACTATTGATTTTGTCACTTGGTCAATTTTTCTTGTATGCCCACGATATATAGAAATAAAAAAAAATTACAAATAAGCCAATTACAGGTTTTCGCAAGAAGCATCACAGCAAGTTAAAAAAGATTCTCGAACATAAAATGAACTGTAATTTAATGTTAATCCAAAAGAAAAGAAAAAAACTCTACGAATTATTTCGAAAGCAAACGCCACACGTCACTATCATTATTCGCAAATAAATCTATGTTTAATGATTTTGTAATTATATTAAAATTATTTAAAGTTTGCCATAAATATGAATTTTGCCTATAATTAGATGAAACAAGAGGAATATAAAGAAGAAGGTTATTGATTAGAACTTTGGAAGGAACATTAATAGAGAGTTGGCATAGTAGTTTAGGATAGTCAATAATTGAACCAGAGGCAATTTTCAATAGATAAATTTTATCAGCTATTTCACGACGTTTTTGCAGAGGTGATGTTTTTTTACATATTTAAATATATTGATCAGATTTAAACTCAAGTTTCAACTGGTAACACATGTACTTGCCAAATTTCTTTAGAATATTTTTAATGCGCGATATCTGCACATTGTTCATAGGATTCCATATTTGTGATGCATATTCCAAATCGCTTCGCACCGATGCCTATGTACAGTAAAGGGTTTTGAGTGTCTTTGCTATGGTGAACGACGTAGAGCTACGCATAACAAAGCCAAGCGCACGCGATGAATTTTTTATGATGCTGTCAACATGGGCGTCGAAAAGTAATTTACTATCATGGCAGACATAAAAAGACTTAGAAAATGTTTAAGTCATTTTATTTATTTTTTTGATTTTTTTTCCTTGCTTTCTTGATACTTTTTTTTATTTTTTCAAAGCATCAAAAATAAAATAAATATACTTTATATGTGTACGATATTAAGTATGTACTCTTTTGTTTGAATCTTAATTAAAACTAATATTTAAGAACCCAATGACAAACTACTATAGTTTATCGCGCCAAATACGTTCTAATACTTTATGTTTTTATTTTTATTTATTTATTTATTTATATAAACGCCCAATGGGCATTTTTAAGGACATATTTATACATGGAAAATTATTATAAAAAAATAGAAAGACTCAATGGTATATAGTAGACTTTGTGGGAGTGGAAGCCGGAGAGAGGTGTTCATAATTTAATTTGATTCAGTGATCGTTTAAAAGAAGACAACTTGTTATCAAAGAAATCAAGACTGGTATGTTTGTTGGCAGACCAAAGAATTCTAGGCATAGGGTTTTTATAATTTATTAATATTGAAATACATAACATGTGTATCTTATTGAATAAACACTTTAAAAAATAAAAAATAATAAAGCTTGACTTTTTACTGACTTAATTGACTGGTAGGATAAGCTTTTTGCTGACTTGAGTATTTACAGTTTATTGATAAGAATAATATTTCTTACTGACTTTTTAATGAATTTTCCAGCAGGGTAATGCTGCCACTTCCAGCGAGACGTCAGTGGGCACCAACACGGGTGGTGGGGCCCCCGCGGGGCGCGTCCCGGGGGTGCCCCCCGTCGCCGCCCCCGTGCCCCCCTCCTCACACCACCACGGCAGCGCCAAGTTTCGCCACGGCCTCCTGCAGCTGATGATACACACCATCGACCCCATGCACGATGGTGAGACATTGTTTCATTGAAAAAAAGTAGATTTAAAACCAGTGACCAGGGCCCCCATTCCATAGGCACGTTTAAATTTATCTCATGTTTTATTTACAAAATAAAATGAATTTTCCTGTATGAAAAATATAATATTTTAGCATTTTGATTTTCTAAACATGTTCAATTACAAGTTACCGACGAAGATATTTTAAATTTTTATCCAAATATACACATTTTCAAACATAAATATCGATTTTACTTTATACCGTCTCGATATGTTCCGATGAAGATTACGTTTATAATTGAGTTCCAGTAGCTCAATCATAAATAACTATCGACGTGCTTCAAAACATGAAAAGCATTTGAGCGATCGCAATGAACAATGATGAACATTCTTAAGTTATCGAAGTCATAAGTCAACGCGTGTTTAATCTCTAAGTAAATGCTCGTGTCGGTTTGTTTTTTTGTTTTTATTTTACTTAACTATAAAAATCAAGCTTGAAAAATAAAATTCCGCCTTTTCATTCTTTTCGTTTTATTAAACAGTTAGAAACAATCAATTATGTACGTACAAAATTAGTATTAAAAAAAAAATTGAAGACGCCAACATAGGTTGATCGATGGCGCTCGGTGATCGATAAATAAAATAATCAAAATAAACGATGACGTATTATGGTGGATTTACGAGAGTGAAGCGCTATGTTCCACCCCCTACCCCCCTTTCTTTATAAGCTTTGCGAGAAGAACTTCTTTATTTGAACTCTTTCGAAGAGTTTTAAAAGAACTATAACATTTTTAAGTGTACTCTACGTAACTCCATTTCATGATTATTTATTGCTTCGCGACTGGGAAATGAATATCAGGATTAAGTAATAAATTTTCCGTAGATAGCAGTCCATTATTTGTTTTGATCACGTCCTTTCATAAATGAAATAACGATAAGCTCTTGCACAAACGCGTATTTGATTGCTTATAGTATCTTTTAGTAGGCGACTACGTAATCCGGATATATTCAAAGTTGATCATATCTCCTTCAATACAAGATATCAAATTTATTTACTTAATGTTCAAATATGTAAATACATAAATAAATACGCATGTGCCCCCCCAGGAGTTCCCCAGGGATCGATTCTAGGTCCTCTTCTTTTTAATATTCACATAAATGATATTTTTTACTGCTTTGAATTTGCCCTTTTTTCTCTGTACGCCGACGATATATTTTTTTTTACCAAAATTAAATCATTAGAAGATATTAACAACCTCTAAAGAGACCTAGATAGGGTCGTTAAATACTGCAATGATAATTTCCCTTATTTAAATGTCTCCAAATGCTACAAAGTGACCTTCACCAGAAATAATGTAATCCTTTTACCTTATAAATGCATGAAAAATTACTGAAGTAGACTGTATTCGTGACCTTGGAGTATATTTGGATAAAAAATTTACAAATGAAGAACATGTAGAGAAGACAGTAAGCAAAGCTTACAAAACATTCGGCTTTATAATAAGAGTCTGTAAGCCATTAAACAATCCACAGACATTAAAAACACTATATTTTGCACATGTACGCAGTATCCTTGAATATTGTTCCACAGTCTGATCTCCTCAATATTTCAAATATATTTCAAGAATTGAAGAATTTAAAAAAAAATTGAATCACCTAAACTATCGTCAATATTTACATTTCAATAATTATGAAGAAGCTGCAGTACATCACAAAATCGATAACTTACAATCTAGAAGAATCATCAATGATACCGTTTTCCTGTACAAAATATGCAATAACAATTTAGATTGCCCTCAACTGCTTGAGAAAATTAAAATTCGTATTCCTCAACGTACAACTCGGCTGCAACAATTATTTCATGTTGGTATTTCAAGCACGAATAAGAATGCATCTTTGCTCAGAATTTTAAATAATTATAACACGGTTTTTGCTGAAACAAATATATATTTCCTCACTTTAAACTAATTTAAAGAAAATGCTAGAACCATAATTAAAAATAAATATTATAATTTAATCTAACTGTACCTACCTAAAATTTCATTTTTTGTACACTTTAATATTGTAATTATTTTCTCCTGTTTGAAAGAAGAAAGAAGGGAGGACTGATAGCTCCATATTGCTCCGTATGGATCCAACGCCGAAAGGATTTTTAAGTCCGAGAAAACAAAAAACTTTTTCTTTTTTTTTTTATTATTTCATTATAATTGTAAGATTTTATTTATTTTTTACACGTAGAATGATGCGGACTGGCTATTTTTACATACGCTTTTTTTCTTATTTTTTTGAAATTGTATTTAGTAATGTATGGAAAACTATAATTGGCCTATAATTTTGGTTTATTTGTAAATATATATTTTTTTGTTGTAATGGCTGTTGTTTTTTTAAAAATAAATCAAATCATAGTTGAATTCAAATCAGGAGTTGCGTACTGAGCGACGTCTACAAAGAAACTAATATGGCAAAACGTAAACCTACTCAATCATCATTGAGTAGTTGAGTCGCCCTCTGTTTGATGTGCGTATGTGGTTTCTGTTTGATGTGCGTATGCGGTTTCTGGACTTTTCTTAATTCTATGGTAGCCGGCCTAAAGTTAAACTACTAAAGTTCCCACGACTGTAAATTGAATTGTTACAATATGATAAATAATTTCGAAAAACGGGAAAGGTATCAAGACACATAATGTAATTTTGATACTATTCCTAAAAAAAACGGTTTAGTTTTGGGGGGCAGGAAAACGGTACAACAAAACCTCGATTTTGTCGATTTTAGTTAGGCATGACTTTTTCGCACAATACCGGAGAGGAATATTTTTGTCACCGCCAAATAGTCAAATCAGCCACTGAACTGAGCGGCAAGGCAGTTCATTAAATGCCGGCATTCAGTTGAATGGCTTGTCCGTTCGTTGAATGAACGTTAAACGAAAGAGTTGAAAGTCGCTTAGCCTCTTTTTTTAAATTTATTTTGTTTTATTTATAAATCATACAACACAAAGTATTTTACAAGTATAATACGTTGAATTACATTCCCAGGAGTTACAACAACTCAATTCGGGACATAAATAACATTAGCATTTAGAAAATAACACATATTGAGAACAACAAAGAAACATAGCACCTTTATAACTAAATATACAACAACAATATATACGCCTAAAACCTTTTCTTACACAAGCAGAATAAATATATATAAAAAAACGCTTTTAAGAATAAAAAAAAAGTAGTGAATCTATTAAAGGAGATAAGGTCATTTACATCACACACCATGCAGATGATGCTGCCATAGTGATGATGAGAACATATCCATCTCAGTTAGTAAACATCTGGATGCCTAAGAAATGTCGTATAGTACGATGAACACGTGATTATTGGAAACATAATTCGGATATACAAAACTTGTGTCAGACCAAATCATGGTGTATACAACAGAGGCGAGGATAGATAGAGTTCGAGTTTAGTTTTGATCTTCTTCTTGCGGTGCCTTACCTGGTCCCCTCGACGTTGGCGATAACTAAAGGCCAGGACAACTGCTTGTTGGATGTACTCGACATAATGATTCCCGGGAAAAGATGACCAGAGTGGTTTCCCTTTGACTTCTCTGATGGATTTTTCTGTCAGGGTTACCTTCCCTTAGTTGTTTGGTTCTTGTTTGGAGGCGCAAGAAACTCGACTTTCACCCTCTCGTTATCTGCTGTGTTCACACCGTTATGAGTGTGATCTCATTGCCCGGGGTTCGCATCGTGGACGCCAACGTGTTGGACTAATCAGTAGTGTTGCTGGTAGAATGCAACTGGGCGTTCGCAGCATTTAATAGAATCACACCCTTCAGCAAGATGTGACTCACCGCGCCCCACTGACGCAACGGTTTGAATCCCGTCAATGGAATGGAATTAGTTTGAATACAACAGTAATAATTGTTTATTTATTTTGTTATTTGAAGTTAGGTTAGGTGAGGATAAGTTTAATAATAAAAATGAAACGCTTTATTTACTTTACTTAATCCTCAATTCGACTTAATAATATATCCCAAACATAGCTTAATGAGTTATATAAAAATGCCGTTTTTTTTCGTATAAAACTCAACCCAACCTATCTTTACCCAACCCTGCGGCTTTTAGTTTGGCTGTTTCCAAATGGCTAGCTTACAACCAGCCAACACGTCAAACGTTGATTTATCTTAATTGATTCAACGAACGGCGTAGTCATTCAGTTAAATGTCGGTATTTAAAGAACAGCCTAGCCAGACTGTTGATTGGCTGATTTAACTATACCATAATATTCGGCGTAGGCGTTGTTCTCGAGTTTAAAATAATTAATTCAATTCGTCATAATGATGTTTTTCTTTATTTTAATTTAAAAAACGTTTCACTGAATTTCAAATAAATCAGGCACAAATAATGTCTCACGCATTTACATTTTTTACACTTGCAACTCATATAGAACTGTAAATAATCCGATCCTTCTTACATTCTTCTTAATTAAAATTATCGTTGACCTATCGTTCTGTGAACAAGCATTGAGGTATATAACTAGAGTAAACATGAACGTTCAAAATATGGTCCCTCAACCTACGGCCAATTGGTCTATGTTTGATAGAACGGACTTTAATCGGTTTTTTTAATTATTATTTTTTTATATGGGAGTTGCATTATTTTTTACCTCGCTTATAACATACAAGATTAATATTTGGAAAACAGGATTGTTTTGCTATTATATTACTTTATTTTAGCTACACTGTTGGGATCGGGAAGGATATTCTAATGCGGACCAATCAGGTACTTCTCAGCGTTTGCTCATGTGGAGAGAAAACAACTTAAAACTCTTCAAGAGAAGCCGGCCCGTAGACAGCAGTCAACAGGCCTTCCGTTTTACTAGAAAAGTGTTTTTTTTAAAGCAAAAATAAATATTTGCGTTCTTATTAATGACCCAAATATTTAATTTTGAGGGCCACTTTCAACTAGTTGTAAATAACTCGCTAATAGAAGATGGAATCAAGTTGGGGTAGAGTGGGATTCGAACCACAGACCTTTGGTCCGTGAGTCCGAGACACTAGCCACAGGACCACGACCCGTGTTCGGCATTTTGTTCCCTATTTTGGTTTATTTTACCAATTGCCTGCACTATATTGATCATGGATGATACTACTTCTCGTGTGAGTTCTTTATTTCCTATCACCGATGGGATGTCGCAAAGATCTTCACCCAGGCTTCTGCATCGCGTCTTCAACTGTTGTCTTTGGAAGCTGAAAAAGGGGCAATGTGTCAATAACAGGTGAGGGAAATCTTGAGGAGTTTCATCGTCGCATGGACCGCTGTCGATCTCTGTCGAGAGCTTAAAGCGATGCAGGTAGCTCATGAATCCACCATGACCCGTGAGAATCTGGGTGATCTCGTAGCCAGCTTTCTGCATTCTCCTGAAATCATAGGCATAAAAATTTGTAGGCTTTAGTCTGTTGCAAGCGTTTGCCAGCTACTTTTCCCCTCAAAATTACTAAAATACCTTGACAACCCCGAAAAAGTTAATTAAAAATTAATAATATAGAAAATTAAATTAAAATGATAGTTAAAAAAAAAAATATTAAGAGAGTGGTGGACGTTTGGTTTAGTCGGGCGCCAGTTATCCGTAAAGAATAACAATTAGATTAAAGTTGCATTCAGTTTAATTATGTCAATGTGGAGGGTTAGAAAGAAATAAAGATAAATTATGGAAATTAAATGTATTTAAATTAAATAATGAACAAAGTCTAACCTAACTTAGAATTAGCCTTAACCTACTTAAACAATAAACTTAAAATTAACCTTACGCCCTGATGCGGCGCGCGGCGTGGTGACGCGAAGGCGGCGTGGGTTCTTGGCGTGCGGCGTGGGCACAGGACGCGATGGGGGCGGCGGCGTGGTGCATCGTAGGGGGAGGCGGCATCTGGCTGCGGCGACAGGGGTAGCTGGGACGGCGGCGTCCAGCTGCGGTGAGGTATGCCGCGAGGACGGCTCGTCATGAGCGGCGGCGTGGCTTCCTGTCCCATGGCGGGGCATGAGAAGTGACGTCGGGTGCGTAGAGGGACGCACGACGTGGGCGGCTCGTCATGAGCGCAGCGGCGTGGGCGCGTTGGCGCGTGGGCGCGTGGGCTGCGTCACCGTGGTGCGGCGACGTGAGCGCGTGGTTTGCGTCGTAGGCGGCAGCGTCGGGGCTACGGCGTCAGGGCTGGTCAGCCAGCGCGGTGGTTTCTCTCCTGGGCTGCTGACTGGGTTGCTGACTGGGCCACGGGGATGGCAAGGCACCCGCCCGTGACCCTCGAGATCAACAGACGCAGGAGAAGAGAGTCCGAAGATGAAGAGTTCCAGAGAAGAGCGTTCCGTAGAAAGAGTTTAAGTGGAAGAGAGTCTAACAAGGAAGAGAGTTCTACAAGGAAGAGAGTCTAACAAGGAAGAGAGTCCAACAAGGAAGAGAGTCCAACAAGGAAGAGAGTCCGGGAAGCGGGCGTCACGGTTTTTATCATCTTTTAGACGTCCCCCCTTCCCGGTTGGTCTCGTCGCTCTGATTGGCGGGCGCACGCTTCGGTCGGGGCGGTCTTCTTTTCCCGCCGAATTCCGTCTTTCCCGCCAAATGGTGTTCATAAAACTTATTTTACTAAACTTAAATATTAAATTAACCTAGTCTTATAATTAACTTATGATAAGAATCGGAATAATCGGCGAGCGTGCAAGAGAATAGGTTTGAAGGTAGAAGAAGCGAAGTCTATATGCTGAGATAGAGTGACGTGGCGTTCCATCCTCTCTACCTACTTTTACGGGGGAACGGCGTGATGGTCGCCGTTATAATTTTCATAAAAATTGTAAAATATAAATATGTTATTCCTGTAAATAAAGTGATTTGGATTTTAAAATATAAATATTATTTTAAACTATTATTATTCGCGTTTTTAAAAGTGTCCTGAGCTTCACAAATATTGACATGTGGCTGGTTCTTGGGGGTACCTTCTCGGCAAGAACAATAGGCTCCCGATTGCCTGGGCGAACGGACTTTTATTACCTTCAGCGACCCTTGCGAAAGGCGCAATTCGGGTCCTTGTTGGTTCCAAAATAATCTAACGGTATTTATTAAAATATAGACGCGTTTACAGAAATTATTTTTAAACAAGAAATTATAGAATTGATGGATTTGGCACAGCGGTACTTTCGGTCTATATCAACCTATATGTACGCTAAGATGCTGCACACATCGATCTGGAAAAGCGATGGTATAATCTTTCACCGGCAAGTAATGTTCAAAAAACGTCTTACTGATATGTTACGATCCGCGAATTATCTCCTGTCTCCGTCCTGCTCAGTTAGTCGGGCGTAAAGCAAAACGACAAATAAAGGTGACGCGTATGCGGAAGGGAGTGACATACTGAATAGAACTTACAGTAAACCGATGTAAACAGCCCGTGCTTTTTACTGTACTACTTGTTTTGCTTGTAAAAGTCGATGTAAACAATATTGACTATCTCCGCTGGTCAATCCTTGTCCTTTGGGGACGACTTTTTAACTCGGATTTGTATGGAGTGTTATCTCTATACATTATAACTCAATGTGAACAAGTTACAATGTGGATGTTCAAACATGGGCAAAATGGTGAATGTTGCACAGTGTATAAAGTAGCCACTTAAACCAGGCAATGACAGGTCATAAGCCCTGTAAATGCCTAGACTTCCAAAAACCCCCTAGTTAAGGTATTCTCCATCCCTGTTGTAATTTGTTTATCTTAATGACTCCCAAGGAGGTGAAATCCAGTCTTTTGTCTACGAATATTTAGACAAACTCAAATATTGTAAGTTAAATGTGTTAAATGTTACTTTGATAGGTCTTTATCATAAACTGAAGTAAAGTGTTCCATAAACTGTCTTAAACATACATTTTATCCAAATCTACATAATACCGGCAACTGTGGAATGAGGAACTTCAGCCCTACGGAAAATTAAATACAAATAATGATTTCTTATTAAATTATACAGCACAGTTTAAAAAAAAATTATTTATACATTTTAATAAAAACGAACTAATTTAAACGACGCCACTAGTTCTTATAAATCCATCAACGATACGAGAGTTGGGGAAGATTTCCGATTTATTAATCGTCAACGGACCGATCGGCAGAACTGATAAACGGAACAATTTAAAATTGAGTACAAATTTCTATATAATCCACAACATTCCATCTGTTATCAGTGGACAAAAACTTAAAGGTAGTGGGCTGAACGAACAGCCGCTGAAATATAAATAGAAAATCAAGTATAAATTTAGCTTTTATTATTTGTAAATGTTACATGTTGAATAATGGCGTTTTAGATTAAAGCCTACTCAACACGCAATAAATTGAGCTCATGCGATATTGTACACGTGTGTTAAACATTACATAATGTAAAGTTACTTTAAAATCAATAAACTACCTGCTTTATTTATGTAGGTACATAATTATTACCTAGTTAATTCATTAATAAAGCTAGGAGTAAAAATTGTATATTACGGTTCATGCGAAAGTTGCGAATCTCCCAAAAGTTTTATATTAACGTCCGATAAATAAGTTAAACGAGTATAAAAAGAGATGGTATTATTTTTTACTTGTACTCCCATTGGTGTCATTTTCAATTCGGTTTTTTTATGGACGTGACGCTTTTTGTAGTTCTTTTTTGTGTTTTCTTTAACATTTATTTTTTAATTTTTTTTTTATTTCCATAACAATTAGTTGAGAATTTACAAACTGCTTTTTTACATATTGAAATATATGAAATTTGAAATGGGAAAAAGAAATATTTGCGTTCTTATGATTTACCCAAATATTTTATTTTGAGAGCTATTTTCAACGAGTTGTAAATAACTCACTATTAGAAAATGGGAATCAAGTTGGGGTAGAGTGGGATTCAAACCGCGGACCTTTGAGCCGTTAGTCCGAGACATTACTTACGGGACCACAACCTGATTCATTCATTCATTCAAGTGACCACTTTACACATTGTGAACATTCACCATTCTGCCCACATCTGAACATCAATGTTTCTTCAATTCTCTCATCTGTTGATGTTTGTGAATTTAAAGAGCTGAAACCTGCAATTATGCTGGTAAAATTCATCTGATTGAATTATTTAACCTACTTTTACATTTTTACATTTTTTTTACATTTTTTGGCACCACAACAGGCCAGGAGGCCTAATTACAGTGGTGAATTACATCACAGAGCACCTAGGCTTGAGAAAAATCACATTTTGAATTTTTGTGTTCTCACCGGGAATCGAACCCGGAACCTTCCGAGCGTGAGTCAAGCGTCTTGACCACTACACCACGGAGGCCGCCACTTACTAGGCAACGCCTTAAAAAAATCAATTTATATACTTCTTCATAGACCAGGTGGATTTATCAACAATATTTCGAGTTTGTCGAAATTTTTGTAGACAAGAACTGGATTCAACCCACGTGGGAGTCATCAATATTAATGTATTACAGCAGATTTCATTAACTGGTCCAAGAAGAAGTTTAAAAATTGAAAAATTGTGTTTAGGCGTTGCCTAGTATGTGAAATAATTCAGTCAGATGAATCTCTTTACAACACTAAAGGTTTCAGCTCTTTAACTTTGAGAAGAAGAATTGAAGAAATATGGATGTTCAAACATAGGCAAAATAATGAATGTTACACAGTGTGTAAAAGTGGCCACTTAAACCAGCCAATGACAGGTCATAAGCCCTGTAAATGCCTAAACTTCCATATTCCCTTATTTAAGGTATTCTCCATCCCTGTTGTAATTTCTTAATATTACAGCAGAGATGAAGAAAGGGAATATTGAAGTCTAGGTATTTACAGGGCTTATGACCTGTCGTCGGGTGGTTTAAGTGGCCACTTTACATACACTATTTTGTCTATGTTTTAATATATTATGTTACTTACTGTTAACTCCCAATACAAAGCTAAGGTACTACGGAATAAGTGGTATACGCGTATGCTCTTAAAAATAGGAATATTGATCATATTATAATGATACGTTTATATTTAATATAATTTTACTTAAAAAAAATTGGCATGAGATATAAATACAAATACATTATTTATTCATTTGTTATTTTACAATTTGCGACTTTTTTACATTAAAGATACGAGTATATTCGCTCATTGGGGAGTCCAGTGCGGAGGGAGACATTTTATATCATTTTGAAACGTGCCTTATAAAAAACAATTGAATCATAATCTCAAATACATATAAAACATAATAACATCACATAAAACTCACAAACAAAAACACTAAAAATAAAAACGTATTTTTACCTATTTGGTCTGATTCACTCATCAATCCGCGCGCATCCCACCTCCATTATATATATATCTTAATAGCGGTTTTATAGTCTGATTTATATATATACCCAGTTCAAATATTTTCTCATTACATGAAATTTTTTATACTAGCCTTTTCAGGAAAACTCTCATTGCTGTATTCTGGAGTATTTCTAACTAAGTCTCTCTTGTTTGCCAAATACAATATAGAAGAGCAATGGTTCCACTTATTGTTTTATTTATCGTCGTCGTTCAGGCAAAAGTCGCTAACCCAAAAAACGCCATTTTGAGAAATCGCAATTCGAAAGTTTGGAAAACTAGGAAAAATCAGATGTTCGTGTTTGGAAAGGTTTATGTAGATAATACATTTCCTTTATGACTTTTTTATAAATTCCATTAGTAACTTTTTCTTTCAGATGCATTTTCATACATCTGGAAGGTTTTTAATGTGGCAAGGTGGCTAAATTTGATTTAGTGAGCTCGTATAAACAATCTTAGATAAGTGTTAGTGATAGGAAGGAAACATTACAAATAATTATTGAATTTTCTGCTTAAAAATAGTTTTTTGTGTAAATAAATATTTTTAACTTGTTTATTGTGAAAACGAATTTCCATGCGGATGCGGGGCACGAAACAGCGGGGGGCGAAGCCTTAGGGCTTCTACAATTCTATGATTATCAACCACGAAGTTAGCTACAGTATGCAGCAACACGACAGGCCGTAGGAAGTCAGGTTGAAAATTGCAAGAAACCGTATGTTACACAAACAAAACAAACCATCACGCTGTTTCCCAGAAAAGGAAAGGATAGGCAGAGAGGGTAGAACGCCACATTACTCTATCTTTCCATACATATTTCACTTCCTCTACATTTATACATCTTCTCACTCTCGCACGTCAATTATTCTGACTTTTAACATCTCCATCTTCAAGTATTTGTTGGATTTGGTCATGCCATATCTTTCTCGGTCTTCCTCTATTTCTGCATTCATAAACATTCGCATTGTAAATATTTAAAGCCGTTCTTTCGCTGTTTATTCCCTATACATGTCCAAACCAACGCCAAGCTTCTTTCTTGATTTTGTCGATAATGCTTATCTCAGCCTTACATAATGTACGGATCTCGACATTTGTGCATCTATCGTAAATAGTTTTACTACACATTCGCCTGAGAAATAGCATTTCGAAAGCATTCAGACTACTTTCATCCCTGTTTTTCCAAGTCCATACTTCGCTCACATACATCAGGGTCGGGACCAGGACTTCATTGTGAACTGCTAATTTTGCCTCTTGCAACAAACATTAATTTGCCAAGGGTGATTTAAGTGCACCGTTCACTTTCTTCCCGGAACTCACCCTCCTTTCAATATCTTTCTTAGTCATTCCGTCCCTATTAAACATACTCCCAAGATACACAAATTTATCGTCTTGTTTTAGTATAACCACGTTTAATCATACTTTCTTTCAAAAACCATCATATTCGATTTATCGACATTCATCAGCAAATCTCTTCCCTTGCATACATCGTAGACCTTTGTTACCAAGAATTGAAGTTCATCTCTGTTGTTAATAAGAAGCACGGCATCATCAACATACAAAAGACAATTGACAGTTAAATCACCCATTTTTTCCCCCATTCTAAAGCCTTTCAGTTATTTCATGCGTATGTTAACGTTTGTTGTAAAACCAAAAACCAAAAAAAAATCGGAACGGTTTTATTCTACGCTATAGAGCTAAAGGATTTTTCTAGCAAATTATCACTCTCTCTCTTTTTACGAGCTCTGCACTCTTTTTATTTGTTTAACTCAAAAGTATAGAATTAAGAATAGTCCAGAAGGAGCGTAGAATCATATTTGAATACATCGGACTATGTTCATAAAACCCCCCCTTTTCCCCACTTTCACCGCGCGCATGCGAGAACTCGCCGCGAAATGTTGCCAGATCGCGAAAAATATAATCATAACACAAATGTAAGAGAATTATAAATATATATATATTTAAATATTTCCTATACCTGTTATTCTTTCTTTTTTCTCTGCCGCATTGACATGTTTTTATACTTTTAAACTACTTTAATTACTTATATTGTATATGTATAAAAAATCAATATATTGCTGCTCTTACTATGTGTCATTAATTTTAAAGTTTTTTTTTTAATTGACTTAAATTTATTTTCTTATTTAAAGATTCTTTAAAGATTCGTCTCATCGTTTCTTTGAATCCCTTTAAATATGTATGTGTATATTTATGTTTTTCCTTTTTAAAAAAATGTTATTATTATTTTATTTTATTTTTACATCTGAGCATGTTTTTCATTATTTTTTTAATTCTTAACTTTTAATTACTTTTACAAATTTTCTTCATTTTTTTACTTTAATTTAAATTTTTAAACAACTTCTATTTGTGTTTTTTTCCTTCTCTTTTTTGTACTTTAATTAATAACCTTACATATAAGTACTTTATAAAATGGAAACTTCGCTGGTCCATTAGAGTTAAGTCTAACTGTGTAAAATATAAAACGTTGTAACTGTACTGTATGTTTCCTAAATAAAAGAAAATAAAAATAAATAAAAATGGAAAATAAATAAAAAAATATATATGAGATATATTTGATAAGTTCTCTAAAATTTTATTGTACGCGCGGAAACATTGTTTGACACAACAGAGTACATAGATAAGGAAAGGTTCATTTAATAAAAGTAATTGAATTAATGAAAATTTTATTTTGCATAAAGCGGATATTTTTACGTTATGTTAAATAATATATGAGGAGCAAAGTAGCTTAAAAATTTGACTACCCTGGCAACACGAACAAAATGTCCGTTTTGTTTTCTTTGACAATCCAACTGATGCAAAAATAATTAAATTTTTAAGTAATGCATTTGCTACTTACACATGAAATGTGATCCCACCCTGTTTCTTTTTGATCCCAGCATTATTTGTACACTTTAAAACGACACAACACGGCATAGTTGAATTCAAATAGGAAGTTGCGTACTGAGCGACGTCTACAAAGAAACTAATGGGTCAAAACCTAAAAATACTCGTTTAAGAGTAGTTTAGTCGCCTTCTGTTTGATGCGCATCTGGACTATTCTTAATTATATGCTCAAAAGTCTATTTTTTTAGTGGTGCCCCTTTTCTAGCAGGGAGTGCTTTATTTCACTTGAACTGGTAACTTTTTCGCTCTTGTCATATAAGTCTTCATTGGAGAGACGTAGAACTGAGATGGACCTTATATGCATTTTCAAAATACTTAATACTATATTTGATATCCCATCTCTGTTGCAATCAATTTCTTTTCATGTTCCCAACTGCGTCACCAGAAGTCAAAATCTACTATTTATAAAATCTTCTAAGATCAACTTTTGTTTTTATGCCCCAATGTCCAGAATGTGTAGATTAGTCCATTCATCACACGACTTGGAATTCTTTGGGATTGATCTTCCGGCTTTTCGTAGATCTCTTCGCGACGAAACAGTGTGGGATGAATCTGGATTGGCATGGTTTAGCTCGAAGTCTAATGTCTTCCGTTTTTATGAATATATTGTATACCATTATTGTTTTGCCCTTTTTCGTCTTTGCTACATAGTTTTACGTTTTTTTTGTTCAGTTTCTTGCATTTATGTTTCTTCATGTAACTATTGTGATTCGCTTAGGCCGTATATATAATAAATAAATAAATTAGTTCAGAATCGTTATTCCAAAAGAACGCGGAATAACTTAGCATCTTTATAATAAAACTTTACGAATAAATATCACGAATCGAAATGATATATTTTTTTGTATAATTTTGTCTTTTGTATTTTCTGTTCTTGTTCCTCGATTCGCATTTCAGTAGATAATTAATTGCCGTTTTTCACTGTACCACAACATTTGTTAAATGTTTTTTCCTTTGTTCACAAATTGAAGGTCTCTTGGTCCATATTTTATGCTAATTTACTGAAACGTTTCGTATCCAAATTTTATTTTAGTCATCTTAAGTAGTCGGCGAAGCTTTGCAAAATACTAAGCTTTAATTTTATTGGTTCATCATTATATTACTTTTGATAGGACATAGGATTTCTTCTGATTTACCGAAATATTTCACATTTGAGGGCATTTTTAGTTAGCTATGAATAAATAATTTATTTATTTTTTTGTAGTTTCATTTTATGTATTCGTACATTGGCGAGCTTATTATCAAATGGTATTTTTTCAATCACCCATTAAAATAAAATATAAACATAAACATAAATCATCATCATCGTTCCCTTTCCGCACCTAATGGTGCATAGGGCACTGCATTGGTACACCAATCGCAGCGTATCTTGATCGTTTTTGTTACATGAAGGTAAGATGATCAGTCTTACGCTTCAGGAACCAGTCTAGGGACTAAGAAATATTCTAATGTGAAAACACCCATTTAAATAAATATTTCACGTCAACCATGTCGGGAATCGAACCCGAGACCTCTTGCATGGCAGGCTAACGCGCTGACCATTACATTACGAGGCCGACAAAGATAATCAGATAATCAGATATAAATATTAAAATATAAATTATACAAATTAAGTTCATCCATAATTAAATATACAAAATAATTGTAAAATATAGAAGTCTTGAAAAAAAACAAAATAATAGTATCAATGAAATCAAAAGAAAAAGAATATATATTTACAAACAAAATTGAAAGGATAATTGAGATATGGTTTTATAGAAACTCACTATATATTTAATTGAAGAAATAGGAGTAATAAATAATATGCCAAACCAGAGAGAACTTAATTAAATAATACAAAAATATATAATGAAAAAACATAAAAATATAAGGATATATGAAAACCAAATAAAAGTTAAAGTATGGAAGAAAAGCAGATTTATCTATTTTTGATAATTGCTAATCTCGAACTTTAAATTTACAACCCCGTCCCTATATAAAGATAAACATATTTTTAGCAACTTATTCATAATTATTAATTTTTCGCTTTATACTAAAATAAAATTTTAATAGCTTTCTTCGTGTTATTTGCATGTTTAAAATACTTTTTTCGCCATAAGCGGAAAATGTACTTTTAGTAAATGTGAATCTCAATTTTAAAAAGGACATTCCCGCGTTCGCGTTACGCTTTTCCAAGTCGCTCAAGTGAGAAATCCTTTGTAATCCTTCCCAAAATAAATTTGTTTATTTTTTTAGGCATTTACATTTAACCGTGGAATTTATGCCTGCTTATTAAGTTGAGTTTCCTTAAAGGAGATAACTTCATATTATTATCTAAGAAGAAAAGCCCTTACCGTAACTCTTTAGCGCCACGGTCCTAAAGAATCATAATGTCATATTTAAAAAAAAAACGTATTACTATTATCTTTAACGTTGACGCATAAGGCTATTAAAAAATCAAATACATGCATGCAATACAAAAATTCAATAAAATATAAGTAATGATTGAACAAGTAAAATTTCAAGAAAACATTTCTAACAGCTTCACTAGATACAAAAAATATCTGTTTTAAAGCTGCATATCTATACCCACACATCTCTTGTTTGTTCTGCAAGTTCTAGGACTAACTATCAAATGCACTCGTCTATCTATCGACTCCACAGATATGGTAATCAGTATAAGGACAAGGTTGATGTATTTAGTTCTGGACTTGATAGTTATAAAAGCCTCCGGAGGCGGCCCCGTGGTGTAGTGGTCAAGACGCTTGACTCACGCACGGAAGGTTCCGGGTTCGATTCCCGGTGAGAACACAAAAATTAAAAGTGTGATTTTTCTCAAGCCTGGGTGCTCTGTGATGTAATTCACCCCTGTAATTAGGCCTCCTGGCCTGTTGTGGTGCAAAAAAAATGTTAAAAATGTTAAAACTAGTCTGATTAATTTTTTTCTTTTGCAATATAATTCTTAAACTTTTCTCTGTGTTAAAATATGTTGTGTTTTTGCTTTTTCATATTTAGGTCTTAATCCTTATCGCATGCTCTTAAAAACATTCAGTTTTTTCGATTCGTTCTGTTCAAAATACTCATCACTCATATAAAGGGTTGACTGTTAATATTTTCAAATAAGTAAACATAAAAACAGTATTTTATAATACCGCGGTTCGAAAAGGTTAAGGACCAAGATAATGGCTAGTCGTTTAGTAGCGTTTTCGGATGAGTGAATTCTTCCTTAACCCCCTAACTACCTACTCCGGAGTATTAAATCCAGACATTTACAAACCGATAAGCTGATTTATTTCTAGAATCACTACTTTAGAAACTTTCATTTACGTTTTGATCTTAATTTCAAATTTATCTCTTTGCTTTAAGTTAAAATAAAAATTATGTTCATATCTTCCAGTTTTACGGTTTCTTTTATACTATGGGTCAGTCGTGATTTTGTTCACGTTTTTTCATTTATTGAATTGGTACCGGTAATGTGGGGTGAATAAAATATTTTTTTTAAATTTTTTACGGTATCCAAAATAAAAAACTTTTTTTTTTTAATACAAGAGAACTCGTATACTGTGACGCGTTTCGTCTTGTTAGAACGTTTCAAACTAACTTAAATATTTACAATTTTTTCTAATAAACCAACAATAGTTTCTCTTTAACGATATTTTATTTTATTTTATTAACATATATGGCAAAAATGCCTTTTACGAAAATTATAAAATAAACATATTTGGTTTAATTAACGCATATAATACTTTTTACCCAAGATAAAGAAACAAAAATCAAACCTAAAAATTATATAAGTAACACATTCAAAAGAAGTTTAAAAAATTAAAAAATAAAGGTTAAAATCAAATTAGATAATAAAATATTTTAAAGGATTAATATCAAAATAAAATCATAAAGCACTGTTTCATAAAAAACGCATACAATACTTTTTTTCATTTAAATTATTTATTGACAATTCTTGATGAAATTCCATTGTAATGATGTAATTACTTATATTTACATATGTTATTAATTAAAAAAATACTTGGTACACTTCCACTTATATATTTTGACCAATTAGTGCTTTCACCCTCTAATGGGCATCTTCAGGCTGGTCTTTTTACCCAAGATTTAGAAAGAAAAATCAAACCTAAAAATTATATAAGTAACACATTCAAAAGAAGTTTAAAAAATTAAAAAATAAATGTTAAAATCAAATTAGATAATAAAATATTTTAATGGATTAATATGAAAATAAAACCATAAAGCACTGTTTCATAAAAAACGCATACAATACTTTTACTTTTTACCTAAGATTTAGAAACAAAAATTAAACCTTAAAATTATTCAACACATTCAGTAGAAGTTTAAAATAATAAAAAAAAATAATAAAAAAATAAATTAATTTTCTTTGTTTTATTGCTTACAGCAATGCCAATTTAGAATTCGATGTTATGGTTGTTTTTTTTGTAGTCTGCCGACAGAGTGCAGCATAATCGTACTATGGAGAGTTTTATTGCCTACAGCAATGCCAATTTAGAATTCTATGTGTTTGTTGTTTTTTTTGTAGTCTGCCGACAGAGTGCAGCATAATCGCACCATGGAGAGTTTTATTGCCTACAGCAATGCCAATTTAGAATTCGATGTGTTGGCTGTTTTTTTTGTAGTCTGCCGACAGAGTGCAGCATAATCGTACTATGGAGAGTTTTATTGCCTACAGCAATGCCAATTTAGAATTCTATGTGTTTGTTGTTTTTTTTATAGTCTGCCGACAGAGTGCAGCATAATCGTACTATGGAGAGTTTTATTGCATACAGCAATGCCAATTTAGAATTCGATGGTGTTGGTTGGTTTTTTGTAAGGAACGTGGAAAAGTTTTCTGTCGTGATCTTCCAAATCAGAAATTAAAATCTTGTTGTTAGTTATTATCTCAATAAATTTTCTTCTTGCGGTGCCTTGTCAGGTCACACCGATGTTGGCGATCGCTACAGCGAAAACATCTCGGTTCTGTGATACTCTTATATTCCGCAGCCAGGACAACTGCTTATTGGATGTACTCGCCATATTGATTCCTGGGAATAGATGAACAGAGTGGTTTCCCGTTGCCTTCTCTGGTGGATTTTTCGTCGGGGTTTATTTATTCAACTTTTTGTACATAATGTTATTTGTACATCAGCGAGCTTATTGCCAAATGGCAATTTCTTCAAACCAACCAATAAAATAATAGTTTTATTTTTGTCATTCAAGTTACAGCAGATATAATAAACGTATTTGTTTATTAATAACTTTAAATAAAAACTATTACTCAATGGGAAAAAGGAAAAAAGAGGAACAGGGAAAGGAGGAGAGATTAAGGAAGAGAAAAGAAATGTTTCTTCAGACGTGATTTGTAGTAATATTTTTGATAGCGCATTGGAGATGATTTCATAGTCAAGCCGCATGGACACTTTATGAGTTAGAGAAGAAAGAGGAATTGTGGATGGGTATTAAAAGAGTGTCTTGAGAATTAGAACGAAGAGGTAAACCATGAACTGAAAAGCGTTGATATTTTTCACGCAGGTATATTGGAGCGTTAAGACTATGAAGTACATTGAACAGAAGTGAGAGGGAGTGATAGTCTCTACGCTGTCTAATTTTGAGCCATTTCAATTGCCTACGATAATCAGAAATGTGGTAAAAATTCCTAAGACCAAAAATGTACCTTATGCATGTATTTTTAAGTCGTTCAAGTTTATCGAGTTACTCACAGCTTAAATCAGTCATGGAAACATCAGCGTAATCTAGAATGGGTAGTAGTAATGCTTGTACGAGAGTGCATTTAGTATGAATGGGTAAGAATTTTTGCAACCTTCTAAGTGATTGTAGACTGAAAAATATTTTGCGACTTAATTCATTAGTATGAGCTCGCCAGCATAGATGTTCATTCATTAGTACTCCTAGATTTTTTACGGATTTACCTTCCCTTAGTTGGTTGGTTCTGGTTTGGAGGCGCCAGAAACTCGCCTTTCATCCTCTCGTTATCTGCTGTGATCACACCGTTATGAGGGTGATCACATTACCCAGGGTTCGCGACGTGGACGCTAACGAGTTGGACTGGTTAGTAAAGAAAAATAAGTATTTTGATTTTCTTCTCTCCTCTCCGGCTATTCCTACGCAAAACATAATTGCTCCGTTGAGACTTGAAGGAAACACAAACAATCACGCATTTTAAATGTATGTAAACTGTTAGCCTATGTAAATTATTTTTAATGAATATATAAACACGTTTATATTGAAAACTCCAGTCTTCACCTCCAAAACAAAATTTTGTGCAAACTCAAGGTATTGATTTTACTATAGCTTGATTCTCCCATTAATCATAATGTATAATACTTAACTAAATGTATTTTTGCATAAATTTCAAACATGAGTAACTATCTACAAAGACACTTGGATAGGGTACCGAGAAATACCAGAGAAATCAAACATCCCTTTGTAAGGATTTGTATAGACCTGAGCCTAATCTCATTTCAGGCAATCTATATTCCTGTAGTGAATCAAGCACGTTTATGGAAAATATAAATAAACCTACCCCTTGACCTATCTAGCTCTGTATGTGCAAAGGTTGCCCGCTATTGGCTCGACTCGTATATCGACCCTTATCTTGTACCTGCCATTCTATTTAAGTTTTATGCCTACTGCCTTCAGAATTTTGGTGCAGCCCACGCAAGAACATAGTGATTCTACGTCTTCTTATGAATTACGTAGTCTTAATTCATAAGAAGAAATATAGGTATTAGGTATTTGGGTATTTCTTTGAAAAATGAAAAAAAACTTTTCGATTACAGGTAACCCTCCTACTACACGGTAGATAGGTTCCTATAAAACGCAGTGTTATGTAAAACAGTGTTATAGGAAACTCAGAGTCATTACAAAAAGCGGTGTTAGGTTCTAAAAATATTCTAATTAATGTTAAGCAAACATTAGTCCAGAGCTGACTTTTTCTACTCCTTAATTATGCAGATGTATGTTATCTAGATGCTAATTCTGAATTGCTTGAAAAGTTGGAACGATTTCAGAATGTTTATTTACGTTTTATCTTTAAATCTTCGTAAATTCGACCACTGAATATCGCATGCAACTACTCTGCTTTGGTATTAGATATAGAAGAGACATTCACAATATATCTATTCTTCGCAATATTTTTAATAATCCCACTTCGTCCGTTTCTCTGAGAGAGCTCTTCTAACCTCTATCACAACATGGACTATCTAAGATTTACTAAGAAATAAACATTACGATGGTAAAAGCCAGTGTCAGTATATTTATGAGAATAATATGTATGTGCGTAAGAATATATCTCTCTTTAAAAAAAAAATAGCGACAAACATAATTACAATACTAGAAGTAAAGACAAATTATTAATCCCGAAATTAAAGCTGAGTAATGAAACCACATCGTTTGTGAGGCACTGCGCACGCTTCTACAATAGAATACCCGACAATGTCCTAATTATGACGGACAATATTTTTTATTTATTTATAAAAGGCGTACTTCTTAAAAAGGTCTATTATAGACTAAATTAGTACATGGAAGACAGCTGTATATGTAACTGACAATATTATTTTATTTGTGTCAATTTATTTGACTATTTTTAGAATTTGTAGTTATTTATTAAACCTGACTATCTTTTTGTGTTGTTCCGTTTATTCATATGTGTATATAGACTTTCAATAAGCGTGTAAATTATACCTACATTGAAGAATAATTAAATAATAATACCTCTTCGTTCTAGTAACGAGAAAACCTTTTTAATACTCATTCAATGATCTAATTTGTTTGCCCCCTTTTTCACAGTAGTAGCAGCTTGATTTTGGAATAATCTACCTACCAATGTCAGAGACGCCCCTTTTTTATTTACATTCAAATCACGTATGAAATTTCACTTCCTGAATATTATTTCCCTTCTCCTCCCCCTTCACCCTCTTCTCTCATACTTACGGTACTTAAACCAGCCATTGACAAGTCATAAGCCCTGTAGATGCCTAGACTTCTATATTACCTTATCTTAAATGTTCTTCATCTCTGTTGTCATATGTTAATATAAACAGCTCCCCAGGGAGTTAAATCCAGTCCTTGTCTACAAAAATTTGGACAAACTCAAAATATTCTGAAATATTTATATGCCTGCCCTTATGCATATTTATGTAAACTGTATAGGTTTATAGTGTATAAATAAATAAATAAATAAAGATAATCAAAAAATATCATATTTATCTGTTCTTTCTCATTGCTGCTCAATACAACTAAACTTAAACGTGTTTTCTGTTAAATGATAATATTGACATCTTCACTCTCAGTTTTCTGTTAAATGATAATATTGACATCTTCACTCTCAGTTTTCTGTTAAATGATAAAATTGACATCTTCACTCTCAGTTTTTTTTGTCATTTGCGCTATACGCCATCTTTAAAAAGTCTGTGATTTTGGTTTGCTGCTGTTCCTTATATTGTTGTAGATTTTGTGGTAGAGAAAAAGACAATTTTGCAGCTCTTTTTTTTATTTTTTGGCTTCTTTCAACGGATAGATCTACATTTAGTTTTTTTTTTAGATTAACTGCTAAGGTTTAACCTCTTTTAAATTTTTTTAAAGTCAATTCTTTTATTTTTCAATCTTCATCACTGTTATTCTCCTCTAAATCGATTTGAACTTCTGAAGCCATTTGCGGCAAATCTGCTTCGCTGATTTCATCTTCCATCTTGATAGTTCTGTATGCTCTTTATTTAAAATAGATTTATTTATAAACCCTTACGGATTACATTCATTTAACAAAATATTTGTTCTTTTCCAAATTCATATTCTATTTTTAATAATAATATTTTAAACATCTTTTGTAAAGGTTAAGTCTTTTTTTTTTAAATATTTCAACAGAGAGGGAAAGCATTTTTCACAGAGGTATATAGGAGCGTTAGGACTATGAAGTATAGTGAACAGAAGTAAGAGGGAGTGATAGTCTCTCCGCTGGCGATGTCTTATTTTGAGCGATTTCGGTTGCCTAAGATAATAAGAAATGTGGTCATATTTTCTAAAACCAAAAATATACCTTATGCATGTATTCAGAAGTCGTTCAAGTTTAACGAGTTTTTCACAGCTTAAATCAGTCATGGAAACATCAGCGTGGTCTAGAATGGGTAGTAGTAAAACATATTACGGATTTTACATAGGCTTTTTACATATTATATGGTAAAAATGTCACGTCCAATCGATTTCGCAAGTTCCCATATGCCAACAATTTCATTTTCTGATGAAATTTGTACCGCCAAGGAGCAAAGGTTTAAGGCAATATGATTAATATAAACTGTATGTGTATATAAGTGTATAAATAAATAGACATTTATATCTTCTGTACATAAATTTTTTTTTTCGTCTCTGCTGAGATTTGTCTATCACGAAGTGTAGGTTAAATTCTATCCGTGACTACACTTTAAAGGTTTGTGTGGTCGATATAGATATGCTGCGTAATTATGATTATTTGCCTTCCCACCCACAACAACCCTTATATTCGTCGAATAGCAGTGACTTAGAGACAGACAGACGATTATCTTTCAATTTGATTATTTCGGTATTCGATTCACTCAGATAAATGATTTTTTTGTCTTTAAAACAGGTTTTCCTAGTCTTTAAAACAGGTTTTCCTAGTGATGAGGACTCAAAATAACTTGAATTATATATTTTTTAAATTATGAACCCCGGATGGGTGTTTTCGACTCGATGGCTGTTCTCAGGTAAACATTCTAAATAAAAAAAAGGAGATGTGTTCACCTTGTAGTTTTGTCTCCTCGTGAAATTAATGATTGGCGGTTTTGCTTATCTATCTTTTTTTTATTATTGAAAAATGAATATTAGCGTTTTTATAATTTACTCAAATATTTCAAGGTTGGTGGCCATTTTCAACAAGTTGTAAATAACTCACTTAGAAAATGGCAATTTTATTTATTTATTTATTTTATTATTTATTTATTGATAATAAAACTGTATTGTATTGATAACTGATCCTCCAGTCCTTAACACGGGACCACAACCGGATTCTTGAGGTTTTGGGTTTAATTTCTGGGGTCTTATGCTGGACTCGTTCGTCTTTAGAATCGTATGCGACTTCCGCAATTTGACGAGTGACAGCATTCTTAAACCACCCATATGAATGCAGTCGATTGAAAACCAATCGACTTTATCTCGAGTGCCACAAAGCACTCGACATTGACAATCAAATGCGACATCGAAACTTCAGCCGTCAAACTACCTTCTTGTAAAACGCTCGGCATTCACGTTTGAATGACAAGTAGGTATTTTTGCTGTATTTTAACTTAAAATTTACAACACTGATCAATGTTATGATGTTGGCGTATCAACAAATGTGCAACAAATATAACTGTACTTATTTTTAATCCATTATCAAATTCAGTTTCTCTAGAAACATGATTTTAAAACTATTTTATTGCTAGTCACTGTCAAAATACGTATTTGAGATTTATATTACAAAATAGGTTTTTAAAATCCATTAAATTGATATGAAATATTTCTAATAACATGTAGATGTGTGTTATGTCAAAGGCAAATAATAATTATAAATGTTGAAGTGTCTCAGTAAAACATTATCTTTTATTTTTCTCATAATATTCCATAGACGAAATATTCATCGGAAGAAGACTGACAAGAAGTCTGTTTACGTGTGGCAAGAGAGCCATAGATAAATACGGATTTGTTAGTGTTGCCACTTTTTCATTCGTCTTTGTAATTTAAGTGTCGGAGGGTTTTCGAGAATAGCATTATGAAAAAGCAATCGAGATGCTCAAGCAACTATTGTCGAGTGGGTGACAAAATGTCACATCTTTCCAGCAAAAGGCTCCTGGCAGAAAAGGCGTCGGCCTACAAATAAATATTTCATTGTTATTGTCATATTCGTTCGAACTTTCGAAGAAATCAGCAAATGATTTAACCGTTCTTTGAATATTATGATCGACGAGTTATTTACGTAACGCGTTATGAATAAAGAACTGGATAACTTCTGTCGGTTACGCACACCACTATGCCGCATGCCGGTGGCTCAATTCCTAATACCGCCCAATCGAATTTCTGCTTTTCGGAATCTGTATTCGTATTTCTTCGCTCGGTTATTTTAGTAACCACGGAGTTGCGAGGTATTGAAAGTTTTCTTTTACCAAATTTAAGTATATATGGTAAATAAGGGACATTCTATCCCTCGAGAGACTTGGATCTATTAACTTAATGAAAAATTTCTTCCAATGCTGGCAACACTCTCTACCTGTCATTTACCATAGACGTCAGAGTTTGTTAGAGTCGTGAAAATCAGTAGAGTAAGAGATACAGATATAGAGTCACAGCTTAATTTTAAGATGTATTTTTCTTAAGTGTATTTTTGTAATTATATTTCTATGTAAATAATATGTGCATGGAAAAAAAGATAAATAAAATGAAAATAAAAAAAAAAACGTCTGTCAAACGATTTTTTTCAATCTTTCAACTTCGGTATTTGGTTTTTTACACGAGGGTGAGTGATTGCTGTTTTTTTTTATTGTTACAAATTCGCATATTTACTACAGCAATTTACTCTTAATTATTTATACAGTAGGTTATTTGAGTAATAAAAGTAAACATATTTTTTTTTTGTTTTTGCTTGTGAGTCATCTAAACTGCCTGACTTAGGATAGCTTCCCCGTTCTAAGGCAGTAAATAATGTATTTTTCAAAGTTATTTTTGTCATAAACATAACTTTCTTAAATAACTTCATTTGCCAGAAAACGAGACTTTGATTTTGTGTTGATCAATAAAAAATATACACGAAAAAAAAGCAAGTTTTGGATAATGAAAGCCTAAATAAATAATTATTTTATGTTATCTTTTCTTTTCTTTCCTACAATCATAATATATATATATAGTTTAAAGTTAATAAATCTTTTTTGGTTATTAAATAAGAGTTTTATTTATGACTTTCGTGGTATGTCTAATGACATTTTCCATATCAATATATAGGGAACAAAAATAACCCTTGTGGGGGGAACATATCACCCTCATTGAGGGGACCCTTTTCCCTTTCCCTACATTTAGTTTTAAATGTTTTTTTATAAAACACAATTATCCAACATACATGTGTTCATAACTAAAATAACATATTTTGCTAGCAAATTAGCTAAAGAAATCAAGTACATCTCTTTCAATCAGTTCCTGGAATGGATGGCTTAGTAATCAGTCTGCACGTAATAAAAGTTATATCATTTCCACAAACGACTGTGCTTATAAATTATATGGAAATACAAGTTATACATAGTTTACAATAGCATTGACGAAGTGGACCCCATTTGTCAGTTCCATAAAAATAAATGAAAATGTAGAAATATCTTCATTTGTAGAACGCAATTCTCCGCATATCCACTGGCAGGGATTACCAAACGTTTTGTAGCAAAAAAAAATAGGTCAAGAAAAATTTTCACACCCCTCAATGAGACTAAGGAGTAAATACCAAAAATAACAAATTTTAAAGCATTGTTAATTACAAACTTAAAACGCAATTTATTGCCTAGGATCGAAAAACAGAGCTTAGATAACTTTCTTCTTTAATGTAGGTATTTAAAAAAAAAATAATCTAAGGAATAACCCGCTAAGCCTCTATTTTGAGGCTTGTCAGCAGGTGGGATAGAGGGAATATGGAAGGAGGTAATGAAAAATACACCACAACGCCCGGACCAATTGAGAAATAAATCTTTCATGGATATTTTTCTTGCAACTGGCGGGAATCGAACCCGCGACGCCAGTTTCACAGTCGGCCGTCTAACCAACTGCGCCACGGCGCCTGTATATTTTCTCCTTTACACGCGTTTGTCTTATATTAATGTAAAAAAGTTAATTGAACTCATAAAATGATCAATAAGGACCAAAATGGACACCAAGTCATTGGAAAATTAGGCATCATCCTTCTGTAACGACACATGTGTATAATCCATCTTCCTGGAATTATCAAGCAGCCAGTAGGCCACATAGCGGCGATATCTAGGTAGATAGGTAGGTAGTAGATAATAGGTACTATCTACAAAAGCTTCTCTTCAGACATCTATCTTAATTTTGCTAATCATAATTTATTTATTTATACATATATATACGCCCATTGGGCATTTTTCTGGACACATTTATACATTGAAAATTATTATAAAAAAATTAGATAGTAGTAGAAAGTAGAAAGAAACTCAACTGTTTATAGTAGACTTTGTGGGAGTGGAAGCGGAAGAGGTGTTTATAATTGAATTTGATTCAGTGATCGTTTGAAAGAAGACAACTTGTTATCAAAGAAATCAAGACTGGTATGTTTGTTGGCAGACCTAAGAATTCTGCGCATAGGGGAATGAAAACCACAGTTACTTATATGGTTATTGGTATGAAAGAGTTAGTTTTGTCTGAGGTTTCTAGTTAGGATATTTAATTTTACAGTGAGTTGACAGTTTTAAATAGGACTATGGCTCGGATTTATTTCGACGGTCTTGAAGAGAAGATATATTCAAGGTTGAAACAGTGCTTTATTTATTTAATTAGGTAAACAAACAGTATGTACACAAATATTGCAAACTTCTTTGTATATTAGTGTAAGACACTCATGCACACACCAAAAAAAAATTTTTACACTTAATACAATAATTTAAATTATGTTCAATATAATAAAAGTAAAAGATTAAAATGAAAAAATATGTATTTGATAATAAAGTTAAATATCTGCTTCTCTCAAAATTTCTAAAATTTTTGACCTAAATTTACATACATTGTCACAAAAAATATCAGCATCGATACATATATTGTTATATTATTTACTTTTTGGCATGAACACTCGCCAAATTTATTTATTTATTTAGCACTTATATAAAGTAACTCAAATATTTAGATGGTGACATTTCAATCTTGACTAAAATGTAAATAAAGAAGGGTCTCTAACTAAATTTATTTATTATTATTATTTTCTAAATGTACTACTATGCTCTATGTTTACGTTTATTTTTGTAATTTTATTGATATCATTTTAACTTGCTGGAATTCCACTCGTGCATGCGCTTTGTAACTGCACGACGCGACTTGGTAATCTAGTTTCCATGTGTAAATGTTATCAACTATAAAATACCTAAATTTTGTAAATGGGGTTTAAAATTCCAACCATCCATGCGCTTAGTAGCTGCAAGACGTGTTGTAATCTTCCTCTTTTTTATTATTGATATTATTGTTATTGAATTTTTTTTAATACACCAAATTTCTTTGTCAATTTTCAAAATGTATGAATGGGGGCTATATTTCTTACTGTCCATGCTCTCTGTAGCTGCAAGACGTGCTGTAATCAAGCTCCTATCTCTAATAATTTTTTATTTTATTTATTTTTATTTTATTATTTTTTCACGCCCATAAGGCTTTTAAATACATGAAAATTTTACAAAATATAAGTATATAAACAACATTAAATTTAAAAAATACAATATAAAGCAACAAAAGATAGAACGGTGTTAAGAAGTAAAGTTGGTATAAAAAAAGAAGATGAGTATATAAACAGCATAGATTTAAAAAAAAACACAATATAAAGAAATAAAATAAAGGAACAAAATAAAGGAACAGTGTTAAGAAGTATAGTTGGTATAAAAATAAAAAGATGAGTGTATTAACAACATAAATTTTTTAAAAAAATACAATATACTGTAATAAAATATAGAACTGTGTTTTAAAGTTAAGTTGGTTTTAAAAAAATTCAAATAGATCTTAATTGGAAACGAGGAACTAGAATCCCAATCGTCCATGCGCTCTGTGGGTGCAAGACGTGCTGGGAAATGTATTTATTTTACAGCGTCCTTGAGGTGATTTTCACAAAAAAATGGCGCTTTATAAATTATCCAACTATATATGTGTAAATTCATAACAAAGTTTTCATTAATCAATTCATACTTATATAATCCTTACAATATCGAAAATTCTAAAATCGAAAAAACGTTTGTAAAAAGAATGCCATATTTGAAAAAATAATTATTTTATGTTTTGGAATTCAACCATAAACAAGTACCAAGGTACTTACTTGAATTCAATATTTGAACATGAACAATTTTTAGTTTTGGAATTTAATCACAAACAAGTATCCAGGTACCTACTTATAAATGAAAAGTGTTTTGCCAACGTTCGGGCTTCGGGCAGGACAACGTCTGTCGGGTCCGCTAGTTGAATATGAAATTCAATGCCATTACACAAAGGTTATCATATACTAAAATACAAACACTGAATGAATTTAACCGTGACTCAAGGTTTATAATATGCGGGTAATTATAGGGTTGGGTTATAGGGAGCGACAGCGCATTCAGATGGTTCAGACCAAAGCCGATCGTAGACAAACGACTTCTGATTCTCCTATCGCGGCGTTGTGCAATCCGCCTGTTTCCGGTTTCCGTGTTCGCGGTGTTGCCAGGATGGCCATGTAGCGCCAGAGTAGGCCCATTTAAACAAAAAGTAAATTGTACCTACATAGATATACGTGTTGACGAAATTCAACAGTTGATACCCAGTGAACCCACATTGAACGTTACATCTATAAATGTATTTAACCGGTGGAAAGTGTTATGATTTTGGTTTTACCATTAAGAAAAATTAGTTACCTTTCGGCGTGCATAAAGTTTAAATGACAAAAGGTTTTTTTTTTCAAATTCAAATCGCATTGCCATTGAAACACCCTACTTGTTTTTCCACCCCGAATAAATAAAAGTAAAAAGAAAAAAATATATATAATATGTGGAAAATGAGCAACATTATTTGAAAATGAGTGGGCGATAAGGTGGGATGTCAAAATTAATCAATTTGAAATTTATCCTTTAAATTTCAATAGTTGACTTGCTTTGTCTATGGTTAGTTTGGTTTTTTAATTTTTAATTTTTTTATAATTTTTTTTTTTTTTTGCATATTTTTTACAGCAATTTACGATGAATTATTTATACAACAAATTAATGAGGTAGTAAAAGTAAACATACTCGTACATATGTTTTATTTTTGCTAGTGGTTCATCAAAACTTCCTAACTAGAGATAGCTTCCCAGTTCTAAGACAGTAAATTATATATTTTATAATAATATTAAAAAGTAATTACAGTTTTATTATTATGTGTGCTTTTTCAGTCTTAAAAGTATATAATAAATATACAATGAAAACATAAATAATACCAAAATCTCTATATCCTAAATCCTAAGTCATTACTAGTAAAACAAGAAATCAGCTTACGCCCTTCTACATCGGACAACAATTTCTCTGACTCCCTCTTACTTTTACTTTACTTTACTTTTTACTTTTCGTTTTAGTTATGTAGCACGATTAATCGACCGGCAATTGATACAAGCTACTTTCTGTGTCGAAAAGGTATATTATTTCGTCAAGAAAATTCTTATTGATAAACGACATACCTAATTAACTACTTAACTCATTTCTCCCGAATACCATGCTAGCGAAGCCACGGGTAAAAGCTAGAAATAAAAAAGTTTGGAAGATGATTGAATATATATTAAGGCAGGGGGTGTGGAAGCATGCGAATTTATCTTTTAATAAATAACAATTAAAATACACGATATAACTATTAGTTAATTAGTTTAAGAACATTGTTCTTACGTTTATTTTTTGTGAACAAGCTGGGGATTTTTAACACAATTTCGGTTGAGTTTGATTTTTCACCTGTTTTATAGTTAAATAGAGACTCTGATTTCAAAACTATACTGACTATTAGAAAATACGTATTTATAACTCACTGTCCCAAAAAATAATAAATATACCTTGATATGTACGTTTGCTCAAATTTATTGCAACACAGAGGAAAAACGTTTTAATGAAGGAAATATGGAAGTACTTTCATTTACAGACTTTTTAGACTATCATTGACTGGTTAAAGTTGTCATTTTACACATTGTGTAATACTCACTATTCTGCCTATGTTTAAACATTCACATTTCCTGAATTTTTCCATCTGTTAACTTTTGTGAAGTGAAAGAACTGAAACTTTTATCATGTAGGTGAGGATTCATCTGTCTGAACTAATTTACCTTAAGAGGCAATGCCTGAAAACTATTTTCCAATGTTCACACTTATTTTAATACCAGTTATTTAATTCAACAATATTTTTACTATGTCCAAATGTTTGCGTTTTGAGAAGGGAATATAGAAATCTGTGCGTTGAAAGGCCTTACTAACATTTTGACATACTTAAAACTTTTTTGTCTATTAAACTAAAAAAAAATAAGTTTGGTCCCAGTGGTTTCAACTAAGACAAGAAAAATATTTTTTGAGAAGTGAATACGAACAAGTTAGTATTTATTTGTATGGAACATTTGACAACTTTTCTATGTCTACCGGTTTTGAGACGTACCCGTCTCTTCATCAAGACACTAATTGCACTAACCAGCAAACTCTACTATACCACGCAATTGGGCATCAATTGGCGGTCTTGGCTGAGAATTTTGGGACTGGAAAACATGTGGTTCCAACAGGATGGGTCAATGACGCATACTGCACGAGCCACAACCGATATTCTGAGGACTGTATTTCCGGGTCTAAGCGACCTCTCGTTTTGGTGATTTGCACTGGCCGGCAAGATCACACGATTTAACCATTCCAGACTTCTTTTTGTGGGGTTTCTTGAAGTCAAGAGTCTTTTTTAAAAAGCTTTAGACCCTTGAAGTCTTCAAAGAGAATATTCGTCATGAATGCGAAAACCTAGAGCCGGAAGTTTCGTTTTTTTATTTTTATTAATAACAAATAAAAATAAAATATCACAACTAAATACAATTTTTTACATTAATCAAATACATATATTTACATTAACGTTTCCCATTACGTAAAAGAAATAAACAATTATTGTGTACATAATGGAGAGTGACGTCTTACAATAGTTCATTTTATTTTAATTAATAATGTTTTTAGGATAACATAAATAAATTACAAAAAAGATATAAACGACGTTTTCAATCAGTGTTACATAAATAAGAGTTATAGACGTAATTTTTCACTTCTTACGTATATTGTATTCCTGACTGTACTTTTTATTATCTTTGTACATTTCATTAAAGAAAAATATTCCTCTGTAAGTATAATGATGTCGGGCAGTAGTTGTTTTTAATTTAGGAATTAAGATATTACCACCTTTTCTAGGTCGCGTACTTACGTTTTATGACCTAGAAATACAACTTTTAATTTAGTTCTGGAAAGAATATAGAAAAATGCCATAAATCGGGCGCGTATGGTCATCAATTCTGGCGGCGGCCTCTTGGCCGATAAGATTTTCTCGACTTATAGAAAAAAAAAATTGATATCAAATAAACACAATCTAAAAGCAGAACCAAATTTTTTAATCCCATTTTTCTCTGGTTGCGCGCCCCTGCTTGTATGTCGGTCCTTGAGGGTAATCTTCTCATTTCTGTCAAACTATTTTAAAAGCGCTCCGCTTTTCATTACGTTGATTGTCCGCTATAAATTATTCAGCCTGGGGAAGGTGCTCAGTTGGCTAGTAGGCGGTGGAAGTAGGGGTCTCATTAGCTTGTCTCTCCCCCTCTTTTAATGAGAGTATTCATGGCAGATTTTTTCATACACTTTCAAGTTGTTTATCACGAGAAACAAAGTTAGCGACTTGCCCGCAGTGTTTTGAAAAATGAGATTCATGTTTCATCATCAGCAACACCCTATCCGCTCCTCATTTATTTATTTTTCAGTTATTAATTTTAAAATACACCCAAAGGGCATTTACAACAATAATGCAGGTAAGTACAAATAAAGCAATATTTTAAAAACAATTGTAAATAAAATAAACAAAACGATGTGAAAAAAAAAGTTTTAACAAATATTCAAAATTAATAACAAAAATTAATTCACATTAAGTGTTTAAGATGTAAGTATATGGCACACATATAAAAAATATTCGAAAAAATTGCATGAAAAATAACATTTTAGTAGTGTAAACATCAGAATCAGAATCAGCTGAAAAATATTTAATATTCCAGTTCCTTGAAAAATCCTTCGTTGATCGTGAAATTTCGTTTATCGCAGCTATGTCAAGAACGTATCTCGTTATTTTTGTATTTTGTTATTCATATTTTTACAACAATGTTTGTGTATGTCCAGATACTTGCAGACTGGCTGGATTTCCTCCCTAGGGAGTTATTCATATTTAAATTTAATTCAACGGAGAGGGGAACACATTTTTGAAAAGAGAATATGTAAGTCTAGGCATTTACAGGGCTTATCACCTGTCATTGACTGATTTAAGTGGCCGCTTTACACATGGTGTAACATTCACCATTCTGCCCATGTTTGAACATCCACATTTCCTCAACTCTTCCATCTGTTGACTTTTGTGAATTAAAGAGCTGAAATCTTTATCACGTGGGTGAGATTCATCCGGCTGAACCAAATCACCTACTAGGCAACGCCTGAAAACAATTTCCCTATTTTTATACTTCTTCTTTTACCAGGTAGTTAATTCAACAATGTTTGCGTATGTCTAAATGCTTGCAGAGTGGCTAAATTTCCTCCCTAGTGAGTTATTCATATTTAAATTTATTTCAACAGAGAGGAAAAATATTTTTGAGAAGGGAATATGGAAGTCTAGGCATTTACAGGGCTTATGACCTGTCATTGGCTGGTTTAAGTGGCCAATTTACACACTGTGTAACATTCACCATTCTGCCAATGTTTGAATATCACACTCTTCAGAAAGATGTGACTCACTGCGACCTTCGAACCCTAACATTGAAATATAGAATGAAAATTGCCTGTATGCTGGATTCCGTATTTTCTTCCCAAAATAATTTTCCATCTGTTGCAATTGTCGATAGTGTAAATGTGGTAAATTTTCAGGCAAGGTCGACGAGAAGGCCACGCAGCTGCACGCCATCGCCTCCCTGAAGGTACTGCTGGACGCGACGCGGCCCGGCGGCTCCGTGAGCGGCGGCGCGGGCGGCAGCGGCGCCAGCGGCGCGGCCGGCGTCGCGGCGGGCGGCGCGGCGCTGTCCACCGCTAGCACGGCGTCCGCCAACGCCAGCGACCTGCCCAACGGCATACCGCCCGACCCGCCAGACATAGTGAGACATTATTATTGCTTAACTCATTATAGGACACCTGAAACTAAGTGGTATACTCATCGCCAGAAAAGAATGCCTTTGCTGACCGCAGAGTGAAAGATGTAGGCATTCTTATTTGGCGACGACTTTACTTGCATATACCAACAGAACAATAAATTTAATGTCTCAAGATTATCGTAATAACCACTGAATAGATAATACACTATATCTGTGGTAATTTAGTTATACGATGTCCGTAATTATGTATGTACTCGTATGTTCATTATCATATTTTGTACCTCTTACATTATTTTCATAAAACTTTTCTTTCCTTATCCTTTAAATTAAAATTTATCTTGTTTCTGTTTACTTTATTTTTATTACTGTGTATAAATATATGTATTTTTATTTTATTTGCAACTTCTAAGTGCCTAACATTTCTTAATTATTAAATTGCTTTTTTTTATACCGATATTGAACTTAATCAATAGCTTACACCACTGTGGAAAATTTATATTGACTGTTTTCCCAATTTTTGTTTATATGTATTCTTATTTTCTATATAAAAGTATGTTAACACTGTTGTTTTTTTCCCAAATAAAAATAAATAAATTATAACGTGTACTGCTGAATCAGTCTTCCACTCAGCTGTTTCTAGTGCAATATGTTTATTATCTTTAAAAAGAACATATTTTATTAAGGTTAAAAGTCGTAAATGAACAGAAAATATGAGTTCAATGATAAATTTTGGATTTTTTATAATTTTTTTTTTTTACTAATTTTTTGTTTTTTTTTTACAATAATCATAAGAGGTAAAACAGAGTATTAAAAAAATAAAGAATAATTACATAACCATGAAAAACATATTAACAGTTAGAATAGTAAACAAAAAAATCCCACAAAGGCATGGCCTGCTCGTGAGGTTACAATAAATGTTTATGAACTTTTGCTTCAATTAAAAATAGGCATAATATTTTTGAAAAATATGAGAATGAGAAAAAAATATTTCGTAAAAGATAAGGACGTACTTTTTTTATTTTACAGCAAATAAAAAAAGAAATAAAAAAAGTAAAAAAAAACATTAAAATATTCCTTATCATTAAAGAGAAACAAAATAACAATGTTTGATTATGTCCAAATGCTTGCAGACTGGCTGGATGTCCTCCCTAGGGAGTTGTTCGTATTTAAATTTATTTCAACAGAGAGGGAAAAAGTTTTCAAGAAGGGAATATGGAAGTCTAGGCATTTACAGGGCTTATGACCTGTCACAGTGTGTAAAGTGGCCACTCAAACCAGCCAATGACAGGTCATAAACCCTGTAAATGCCTAGACTTCCAAATTCCCTTCTCGAAAACTTTTTCCCTCTCTGTTGAAATAAATTTAAATAGAAACAAAATATATCATAGAAAAAAAGGGTTAGGATAAATTGTTTACTATAGGAGTTAGAACCATACAAAAACCTGTTAAAGCTCCCAGTTTTATTAACGTTCGCCTACCATGCCCGAAGTTTTGGTTTTAACTCTTGGCAAGGTTGATATGAAATATTTTCTTTAATTGTGCTTTGTTGCAAACTGTCTAATTTGGAAAACTGAACTAATTGTCCCTGAAGCATTCAAATGATCACTTAACCTTCAGTATGACAATGATAACGACAGTTATTTTTAATTGTATTTTTTATTTATTGAAGACTACACGATAACACAACAAATTAGTCAAAAATGTATTTTCTTGCATTATTTTACAAAAAAACTAATCAATAATGTATTCATCTTATTCTGTAGGACGGTGTTTAAAATGCTCACTTTCGTCTACTTGACATTTCATTTTAAAGGCTTGTAATAAAATTTGCAACACGAAAGTAAGTATAATATCTCGTAGAGCAGAATATTTTTTTTCGAATGGCGTAGAACTTTTTGTATTTTGATTTACTTTTAGTGCTCATTTTTAAATCGGAAAAAAACGAACACAACTGAAATTAACACACAATACGTCAAAGTAGGTTGGTACATAATTAAATGTGTTCGCTAAATAATAGCAGTTCTAGGGAAAAATAAAAAAGTTTACAAAATGTATTATTAATGTATAGGTAAGTAAAATAGAAAAGGTCAGAGTGATTTTTACGGCTTTAGAATAATGCAGTTTATTTTGATTTTATCACCGCAAGAATTTTTACTTTATTTATTTATTTATTTATTTACGGACAAAGTCCATTATAAACATTACAATTAAAAGAAATTTTTACAAAGGAATAAAAAAATATAAGGAACAGAAATAAGCAGCAAAGACAGATGATAGATTTTTTAGATTAAGTAAAAAGCATAGGCTAACTATACAGATTCTTTAGCTGATTTGTAAAGAAAGACATCCTTACACCATAATAATCAAGATCTTGATGATCGTTCACCCGCCTGATCATTCTGGGCAAAGGCGACTGTGCACCATAATTGGTCCTGTAGTGACCGAGGAAAAGCATTTCATTATTTCTTAGTCTACGGGTGGGAACGTTAAAAAGAATCTTTTGCAAAATTTCAGGGGCATCAATGAGACAGTTCATAATTTTATACATGCAGATTATATCTGCAATGCATCTGCGTTTTTCAAGACTTGATATGCTTAAAAACCTCTCCATATCAGAATATGAATAGTCTCCTCTTTCCAATCCCATCTTCCATGCAATTTTTCTTATAAAACGATGTTGAACTGATTCAAGGCGCTGATTCATGATTTAAAAACTGACAATTGCAATCGAAGCATACCAACTTCTCCATACTCGTTTCCGAGTCAGTGTAGTCTGACGATTGGATAATTTACAAAATAATTATGTCTACCAGACAGAAAAAAAAACATATACTCCCAGGTATTTGAAACTCTCGACCCTTTCGGTGACTTGGTTGGACTGAGTTAGAGGATTTCGGGCATCAAGGCATGAAGTGTTACACAGTACAGTAAAATTAGAATACTCCTAAATATTATTTTATTTTTTATTAATAATGTACCAAGTAATAGTTTATTCCATTCATGAAATATTAGAGATGGGCCAAGGTACAATACAAACATCGTGTATAATAAATTCCGGTACGTGTAAATAGTACATTAATTTTATAAACACTTTTTTAAGCTATGTGTTTAGTTTCTCATATTCAATAGAAAATGTCATACAATATTTACGGCCAGCAGTTCAAAACACGACAAATAATTACCCGTCAAGAAAGGATAAAGAAAACTGACCTTTGAATATCCAATGGTGGTCCACTTCTATCCGCTATTTGTTGAGCACTTCAATGTGGTAATTTGTATAGTTTTAATGAGCACAATGCGCGATGAAAATCTTGAAGAACAAATCAATCTTGCAGAACAAGCCAGAGCGTGAACAAACGTAAACTATTAAGTCCGCCTGTTTTTTCGTTCGCACTACGGATCTGCCTCGAGCGCGATCATACTGACCAAGCGAAAACGATCCCGCCATATCTGGGCGAAGGATTCAACTACACATTTGATTCGAAATTCAATTAAATGTGCAGTCAATAAATCGATTTAATTTACCTCTTCTTGACATGGATAATCATCGCGTAAATTGAACCTCTGGCCACAACACATCGTAATATAAAAATAACCATTGCTTATTTCCCAAAGTAACAATATGTATGTATTTTGTATCATTTATATATCTTTCCTAATAGCCTGTTTTTATTTAGGATGACGAGCCACCCCCAGCGCCCTTGGACATGTCCTGGCCTCAGGGGTGGAAGAAGCGCCTTACTTATCTTCTCGTTGCCCCTATCATCTTTCCGCTGTGGATTACCTTACCTGACACCAGGACGCCCAAAGGTGAGACCCTTGAGCCTTTATAATAATCACCATGCTCGAAATATTATTTGTATTTTCTCACCTCAACCAAGACAACAGTGCCATTCAAGACGCTCTCTAGGAGGTAATGAAAGCGTTGCTAAAGAGTAGTGGTAAATCGCAGGGGCAGAAAACCCAGGCTTGAGGAAAATCACACTTGTTTGTTGTAACTGTTTAGATGGTAAATTTATATTACGGACGAGAATTAAATTATTTTTTTTTTTAAATTTTATGTGTGGTATTCTGAGTATACAGTGTAATAAAACAACAAATTTGTTAATTTTGCGAAAATTTGCTGACGTGTATTTATGTTCTTTCTATAGTCTAGAATTTCTACATCACTGAAGTGATTTAAAATTTAATGAAAATAAAAACTGCGCTCTTACGTTTGACGGCTTTTGATAACCTATTTACACTGAGCAGTTTTGTGATAAATTGTCCCGAAGAAAGTTTGAGCATCTTGAAGCCGGACTGTGCTACACTATTTGTTTTATCAAAGACTTAACCCGTAACTACTATGTATGAGTAAAAAAAGCCCATTGACAACTCATTTTTTAGTGACCGATCAAAACAAGAGTTTTAACTTTTAACCTAATCTGAAACCGAATTGCGGCTTCTGCTTTAGTTTCAGCCAAAACTGAAACATATTAAAATACACTTATTTGTTTATAAATTTGTATAAACCACTTAATTTTTTTAAAATTACACTCGACCGGTTTCGAGGTTACTACCTCATCGTCAGGAATTTAACTAACTTATAATTACACGATTTATATAATAAAATATTGTATGAAAGAGACAGAAAATTGAAAGAAAGAGAGAGAAAGAAGATAAAATAAATCATAACGGGAATAGTTTTAAAAGAGGACTCGAAGTTAAATTTAATTGATTATTTATTATTTGAAGTTTTTGATTAATGGCTTTACTAATTTCTAATCGTTCTAAATTATCTAAACGAAAACCATTTTTATTGACATGCAAAATTTCTACACACGTTTCTTGATTGAATTCATGGTTTTCAGATATAAGATGATTTGCGAATTCTGAAAAATTATTATTATTATCTCTTTATTTCAATTTTCTGTCTCTTTCATACAATATTTTATTATATAAATAGCAACGCGTGTAATTATAAGTTAGTTAAATTCCTGACGATGAGTTAGTAACCTCGAAACCGGTCGAAGTGTAATTAAAAATAAATAAAATTAAGTGGTTTATACAAATTTATAAACAAATAAGTGTAAAATGTCATACCACAAAGTGAAAAATGTTTTCGATAACAATAACATATTTAAATAAGTTAAAAGTTTAAATTTGTGACCACAGATAGGGAAAACGTTTTTGCGAAGGGAATATGAAGGTCCAGGCATTTATAGGGCTTATGACTTGTTATTGGCTGGTTTAAGTGGCCAATTTACGCATTGTGTAACTTCACCATTCTGCCTATGTTTGAACATCTACATTTCCCCAGCCCATCAATCTGTTGACTTTTGTGAAGTAAAAGAGCTGAAACCCTTATTATGTGGTTCAGCCGGATGAATGTCAGATGGAAGAGTTGAGAAAATAGGGATGTTTTAACAGCAGAATGGTGAGTGTTACACAGTGTGTAAAATGACCACTTAAATTAGTCAATGACAGGTCCATAAGCCCTGTAAACCTTCATATTTATTTCTCAAAAATGATTTCCCTCTCTGTGGTCACAAATTAAAAAAAAAAACTTTCTAGGGAGGAAATTCTGCCAGTCTGCAAGTATTTGGACATTCTCAAAACAATGTTAAGTTAAAAATCGCTACAACACGCCCCCAAATTGAGGCATTTTTATTGTTAAACCTTATTAATTTATTTAAATACATGTGTCTTAAATAAAATACTTACAAATGAAATAAAAGGCGTAAATTTTATGAGTAAATTTTGGATTTTTATCGCTTTTTGGTTCGTTGTTATTTATTTATTTAATTTTACAATACGCCCATTTACAAAAAATACAGGTAAGTGAAAACATGGTAATAATTTTAATTTTAATTTTTTATTTTATTTTATTTATTTTTGCACCACAACAGGCCAGGAGGCCCAAATACAGTGGTGAATTACATCACAGAACACCCAGGCTTGAGAAAATACACACTTTAATTTTTTTGTGTTCTCACCGGGAATCGAACCCGGAATCTTTCGTGTGTGAGTCAAGCGTCTTGACCACTACACCACGAAGGCCGCCTAATATAGCAAGAGCACGATTTTTCAAGATGTGTATAAACCAAAAAAGCACGCTGTAATGCAAAATCAAAAGTAAAACTTTGAGTAAAAAAAAAATTGATAAAATGTAATATTGATAGTAAGTTATAAAAATATTTTATTTTTATAACTTACTATCTATAATATATAATATATTATTTTTTCAAATATGCCATTCTTTTTGCAAACGTTAAACTACGGTCTTCTCACCAACAGAGGGGTGTATTTATGTAAAAAACGTTTTTTTTTTTATGTATTGAATTAAAATTTATTTAGTATTACCAAAAATTCAGTAAAAAGAATTAAATGGGTAGAAATTACAAGGAGCTTAAGGAATGAATCTGATTAAGATCCACAAAAAACAAATGCTTTTTGTAAACATGTAAAAACAAACTTTTTTATACTTAAAAAACATCTTTCCATTTTTTGTAAATGCATTTTCCTCGAATGTAACCCTGGTAGATCGATGAATAAAATATTTATGCTCCTTACTTATTTTTTTACATATTGGATTGAAGATTTCAATATCTACGAACACGCACGGCGTAAAGATCTATATTTCTCTGAAAACCGAACGTAAATCGGTTTAGCCGTTAAGGAAGAGTTTTGTGACATCAAACGTACAGAGGAATTATATATATAAATATTGTTATTATACACATTAAACTTTAATAAAAATTGTGGTCCAAATTGACCCATACACGGTGGGGACGTAATATTTCTTGGACGATTGTAGTTAAGGGTTGAAACTTCTGACCCAGTTTCCAATCTGTTCTGGGTAGACATAAGCAAACAATGAAGCCGAACAAAAAAATCACGTTTCCAACACTGGGGGAACTTTCATTTCCGCTTTGTGGTTCGCGGAAGGTATTACAATAGTTTTGCAAAATTTAAAAAATCCTTCTTCATATTTCTAATTTCAAATAATAGCTTTCAATTAGTGTAAAATGTTTACAATAAGTTTTTATGGATCCCTGTGGAAATTACCATTGTGCTGTTTCGTTGATAACAAAATGAAACCCTGTAATATTTTATTTTAATAGGGAAATCAACAGTTCTACATATATATTTTTAGTAAACAAACAGATATAGAGTACAGATACTCAGAACTAATAACAGATTTCCACATAGTATACAAAGTTAGTAAAGAAAATATATTACATATCAAATAAATACAATAATTTCTACATATAAAAATGTTATTTTCATGTACTCAATAATCAAAGATTTTTTAAATATTAATTTTGAGAACATTAAGTTACTGTAAATTGGGCGGGATTAGGACAAGAATGCTTGAAGAGAGGATAAGGAGGGGAAGTGAGATGTACATATTTATTATTGTCTACTAAGTTACATAATACATTTTGAGTGTAAATTTTAAATCTGACAGAGTGATGTTTGTGTAATCTATATTTTTAAATTTTGTATTGTACATTGAAAAAGTCCTACGAAAAAAAGCATTTTTAACATACGATGTTTTACTTATTGGTACATGAAACAGGTTGTACCGTCTACAAATCCTGTCTGGCACATGTATTGTTATTAAACCAAGCAGCTCTGTACAGTCAACCATTCCTGTCATAACTTTGCAAAGCAGTAGTTGGTCCGCACACACTCTGCGGTATTGTAGAGAAATGATTCCATGGAAGGTGGAGGCAGTGAGAGTAGATACATAAGAAATGCCGGTTTTGTATTTAAGGTACTTTATAAATTTGTTTTGAATATTTTCTATTCTACTTATATATATGGCATACTGGGGATTCCATATCTGAGAGGCGTATTCCAAATGGCTTCTGACAAATGTATAATATAATGAAATAAGGGCCTTTGGATTATCAAAGTGTTTACTCATTCGAATTATGAAACCTAACATGCTCAATGCTTTGGAGGTAATTTTATTGATATGCGATTCAAAAAGTAGTTTTGAGTCTAAAACAATCCCAAGATCTTTAATTTCGTGCTTTCTCATTAGTACATTATGCAGGTGTATTTTCACTATTAAAAATATTGCTTACAAAATAATATGTTTCGAGTATTGGCTTACGAGTCTACGTGTTTTTAATTATTTATTTGGAACAAAAAGCATATTTATTTTTACATATATGCGTATTGTAGAGTCTTAGAATAAAATAAACTTAAATTGAGAAAGATAATGGCACCTCTTTCCAAGGAAACTACAGCTTTATTAATAATTTACATTATAATGCGTACACAGACAGTAAAATAATCAATATTTTGAGAATGTACAAATGTTTGTAGCCAGGCTGGATTTCCTCCCTAAGGAGTTATTTAAATCCAAATTTATTGCAACGGAAAGGGAAAATATTTTTGAGAAGGGAACGTGGATGGCGTTGGCTAGTGGGTGAATAAATCTCACCCACATGATAAAGGTTTCAGCTCTTTTATTTCACAAAAGTCAACAGATGGAAGAGTTGAGAAAATGAGGATGTTTTAACATAGGCAGAATGGTAAATTTTACACAGTTTGTAAGCCCACTTAAACCAGCTTAGACGGGTCATAAGCCATGTGAATTCCTAGACTTCCATACACCTCTCTCAAAAATTTTTGCCTTCACTTTTGCAATAAGTTTTAATCTAAAACAGTGTTCGTAGACGAAAATCAGTGTTTGATTTCTAATATTATAAGTTTACAAATATTTTCTAATGTAGCACAAACATTTGATTGATTGATTTAAAGAATACAATTTAAAAAAATATAATTGCAATAAAAAAATGAAATCCTCTAAGGATTCGAACCCCCGCCTTCGTCATTAGAAAGCAACGACCCATCCGCGCAGCTATTACGTGTTTTGGGTGAAGCGCTGAAAAAGTCATAATTAAAACTGGATAATTCATTAGCGTACCGGTGCATCTTGTTTAAGTCTGACTATTATAACTTGTCTTGAAATTAAACACTATTTCTTAATAAATGAACAAACATTTGATTTTTTAAAATGCATAAAAAAAAACATGATTGTCAAAAAAACTGGAACCCGTGAGGACTCGAACAAAACATTAACTGCCCCCGGTCATTAGAAAGTAACGACCCATCCGCGCAGCTATTACGTGTTTTGGGTGAAGCGCTGAAAAATTCATAATTAAAACCGGAAAAAAAATAAGCGTACCGGTGCATATTGTTTAAGTCTAACTATTACAACTTGTCTTGAAATAAAACAATATTTCTTAGTAAGTAAGATAAAAACTAAATAATTTTAAAGTATTCCTTACCGAGTACGATAGTTCACCAAACAAAACATAAATTACGTTTTAAGAATTATTGTTTCATCGACTTTTATTTCACATTATTATTCACAAAACGACATAAGTTTTACGTTTTATAATTTTTCAAATATATTTATTCTTAACACTATACACTAGTAACGTTTTTATCATAACTCTAACTTAATTTTTAAAGTTTAAATGGATACTGAAGAATAACCTACAATATTTAACTGTCATCGTATGCACAAAAACGAATTACAGTTAAAAAACAATTAGCGAATCTTTGTTTTTTAAAATGGCGGCCTCCGTGGTGTAGTGGTCAAGACGCTTGACTCACGCACGGAAGGTTCCGGGTTCGATTCCCGGTGAGAACACAAAAATTATAAATGTGATTTTTCTCAAGCCTGGTTGTTCTGTAATGTAATTCACCACTGTAATTGGGTCTCCTGGCCTGTTGTGGTGCAAAAAAAAATGAAATGAAGTAATGAAATATCGAATGAAATTAATTTAAAAAAAAAAAAAAAAAAACCCACTAAAGGATTTATACTATATTATGGATTAAAATATCGATTAAAATATCAAAATATTAATTTATTTTAAAGCAAATTTACTTTCAAACCACCGAAACATAAGTATGATCAATTACTGTCAATTACTTACTTATTATTGTAACTTCCGTGTTAAGACATACAAAATATATTCGTTATCTCTTTCTCACACATAACGAGTGCGTATATTGTCACCGACCTTAGACGGTCGTAAGTCAAATTGATGTATTTTAAAGAATACTAGCCCTTATGAAGAAGTATTGAAAGACTAATTGCATAAATGAAAGCTGCAAGATTTTACTGTAATCGCAAGTGTAATTTTTCGAACCAGATTCTAAAATTTTAGGTTTAAGACGTATTTGAATTCGTGTTTTCAAGTCAGCCGAGTAATCTCGTGTAATCTAGTAGTAATAATTTTGGCCAATAGAGGCGCAACTGGTCGCTGTATGGAATAAAGGAATATGATATAAATTTACTTACCCAAGAAAAGTAATATATTTTTTTGGTGATATGTTTTTTCCTAATAATACTGTAACATAAAACATAACTTTCGATGTCAAAAAAATATGGTAAGCTGCATGTAATCGATTATAAGGAGCATTCGCCCCTGCTATACTCACCCTCACTAACATGTACAATAATAAAACTGATTACACTAAAACAAGTACTTAGCATGAATAATATTATTATTTTACGTATAATAAAAGTTATCTTCATAATGTAATTGAGACACATTTTATGTACATATATATTTTTACCGATATATTAAAACCACTGTATATATATATTTTTTTTTTTTAAACTATATTTATTTATTTACGCCTTTTATCAAAATACATTTTTACGTTCACTTTGCCGAGCTAACAAGGGTACATACCCCGTTCCAAGCTAGGCAATTACATTCTAATATATAATAAAAGTTTACAAATGAATAGTGAGCACAGACAAATAAAATATAAACTTATTCGTATACACATTTTGATACATATACATACACACATACGCATATATACAAACATATATACACACAACACATACACACACATACATACACCCATGCGCATACACATACATACATTCATAAAAACATAGACAATTTATTTATGCGAAACTTCATGGTTGCCATCTATAAATATATTTTTTAAAATTATTCCTTATTATCATATTTTATTTTCGACACCCAGTTAGAATCTCCAATCCGTGGCATGCATTAACTTTTCTGACTCTCTCTCTGTCATGTTGTTCTATAATGTGTTTTGTTTTTATGAGAAAAATAACAATAAAAAAAAAGTAAAATATGCCCGCCCTTATGCATATGTTTGCAAACTGTATAAAGTGTTTAAATAAATAAATATAAATTTAGAAGAAGCGAGGTTTGTATGCAAAGACAGAGTGATGTGATGTTCTATCATCTCCACCTACCCCTACGGGAAAACGGCGTGATAGTTTGTTTGTTGTTTGTTAGTATGTATTTTTGATGTCGTGTTTTTAATTTTATTTTTTATACATTAAACGCTCATAGGGCTTTTATAATACAAATTCGCTTATTTGTAATACATGATTCAGTTCATAAACAATAATAGGTGGCAAGTAAGGTAATAAAAACATGTTTTAAAATATACAACAGGCGTTATTTAAAAATACCCAATTTACTTCTACAAAGTGTAACTTAATATCTAAAATAAGAAAACTGAAAATAAAGAAATAAAAAATGCACGCACATGTGTATATATATACAAATATGGAAAGGTTATTTCATCAATATAATAATTAAGTGGCGAAAGAGTGACTAATTTTAAAATCGTTTTTAATTTTAATTATTTATTTTTTTTGTATCACAACTGGCCAGAAGGCCCAATAACAGTTGAGAATTACACCACAAAACACCCAGGCTTGAGAAAAATCACATTTTAATTTTCAAGCGTCTTGACCACTACACCACGGAGGCCGCCATTACTTATTATATTGTACTTTACATAATTTTTGATTTGATTAACGCAGGCGAAGTATTAAATATATCAAAAAGATCACTCAGTTTATTGGCATTTTTGAGGATATGTAATCGCATCAAAAAGATCACTCAATTTATTGGCATTTATGTGTAAATCATTAAAGCTAGGGTTTCCTAGGACAGCGGTGCCCGTATTTTAACGGCCTTAGTGAACGGTGATGCGGTGGATAACCGTCGTAACGGTGACTAGAGTGTGGTTTCCTAGGAAAACGGTGTTATCAACACCATTTAACACCGTTTCACTAGGAAACCACTCTCTAGTCGTCGTTACGACGGCTGTCTGCCGCATCACCGTTCACTACGGCCGTTAAAATACGGGCACCGCTGTCCTAAGAAACCCTAGCTTAACGGAGAGAACTGAGCATAATTTGTTTGAAATAATTTTGTGTGAAAAGTACATCTAAGTCTGTTGGTCTTAAATGGAATTTTCATTTAGCAAGCATATATATATATATATATATTTAGTAGGATAATTTATATAGCGCCATTTTTGTGAAAATCACCTCAAGGGCGCTGTACAATTTATAAATATCCCAGTACGTCTTGCAGCTACAGAGCACATGGACGCTTGGGATTCTAGTTCCTCGTTTTCAATTAAGATCAATAAAAAATTATAACAGATAAGAGCTAGATTACAGGACGTCTTGCAGCTACAGAGCGCATAGACAGTTAGAAATTCAGCCCCCATTCACACATTTAAAAAATTGACAAATAAGTTTATTGTATTAATGATATTTAAAAAAAAAAATATGAGTAATAAAAAGGAGTAAGATTACAACACGTCTTGCAGCTACTAAGCGTATAGAAGATTGGAATTCTAGACCCCATTTACAAAATTTAGGTATTTTAAAGTTGATTAATTAAAGCTAGATAACCAATAATCGAGCAGCTACAAAGCGCATGGACGAGTGGAGTTCTAGCAAGTTTAAAATAATATCAATAAATTTACAAAAAATAGAGCATTGTAGTAAATTAATCAAGTGTTATAATTGATATAATTGATATGATGATGATAATTTCTGGAAACGCACGTGCGTAGTTACTGGGGGATTATGCCTATTGTTCCAACGACTTGGTGTCCATTTTGGTACGTATTATTTCGTTTTATGAGACGCAACATTCCTGTTCAATTCACTTTTTACATGAATATTACACAAACGCGTGTATGAGCGGTTTGATAGATCATTTCGTATGTTATTAGAAGGCAGAAATTTGAAATATTATGTATTTATCAACAAATGTCAGTTCACTATTAGTAGACAATCATAGACATAGACAATCTATAACATTATTCACAATATTGTGTTCTGTGACAACATCAGCGTCTAGTTGAAAAAATATTCACACATTAATTATTCTCAAACTTGTCCTCAGGAAAGCGATGGTTCCCCATCACGTTTCTGGGCTCCATAATGTGGATCGCCGCCTACTCCTATCTCATGGTGTGGTGGGCCAACGTGGTGGGCGACACGGCCCGCATCCCGCCCGAGGTCATGGGCCTGACCTTCCTGGCCGCGGGCACGTCCATCCCCGACCTCATCACCTCCGTCATCGTGGCCCGCAAGGGGTTCGGGGACATGGCCGTCTCCAGCAGCGTGGGGAGCAACATCTTCGACGTCACAGTCGGGTGAGTCACAGTTCATGTTAGCATATCCATCTTTGACCGTCCTTTAACATAGCGGTCTTCAGCGGGGTAAAATGAAATAATGATTTGCGGGGTAGGTTACAATTCGCACAATCGTGCAATGTAGAAAGAACTTACAATCATTTCGCTGTGACAAGATTAAATTAAAATAGTAAACTCTATTGTGGCTATGATGTAACAAGAGTCTACATATGATACAGGACCTGATATATGAATACATTAATATTAATACTAAATGCACCCTTGTACAAGCATTACTACTACCCATTCTAGATTACGCTGATGTTTCCATGACTGATTTAAGCTGTGAGCAACTCGATAAACTTGAACGACTTCAGAATACATGCATAAGGTACATTTTTGGTCTTAGGAAATATGACCACATTTCTGATTATCGTAGGCAACTGAAATGGCTCAAAATTAGACAGCGAAGATACTATCACTCCCTCTCACTTCTGTTCAATGTACTTCATAGTCCTAACGCTCCTATATACCTGCGTAAAAAATTTCAACGTTTATTCTTCGTTCTAATTCTCAAGGCACACTCTTAATACCCATCCACAATTCCTCTTTCTTTTCTAACTCATATAGTGTCTATCCGGCTCGACTGTGGAATCATCTCCCATCCACCATCAAAGATGTTACTAAATTATATCTGTTTAAATCACGTCTGAAGAAACATCTCTTTTCTCTCCCTTAATCTCTCCTCCTTTCCTTTTTCCTCTTTCCTTTTTTTCCCACTGAGTAATAGATTTGATTTAAGGTAATTTATAAACAAATACGTTTATTTCTATTTTTGTGTATCTTTAGCTTTTAAATCTTTTTTTTTCTATTGAATATGTTATGTAACTTGAATTATAAAAATAAAACTTTTATTTTATTGGTTGGTTGGAAGAAATTGCCATTTGAAAATAAGCCCACCAATGAACAAATAAAATTATGTACAAAAAGTTAAATAAATAAATATATCTCTCTTATTTTAAATGATGAAGTTATATTTTTTGTAATCTTCAAATTGACATTTTCACATCGGATTTGGAAAGCAAAATGTGTATAAATATGCTGGATTTTAATACAAAAAAACATTTACCCTTACTATGCAAAGAATGATTATAAGAATGAAAGCGATGATAATATTTTAAGGACTATAGTTTATGACCGGCTTAATTATGAATTTGTATTTCTTTTGTTTTTTTTTTTCTTTTATTCGGGAAACATACAGTACAGTTACAAAGTTTAATATTTTACACAATTAGACTTAATTCTAATGGACCAGTGAAGTTTCCATATTAAAAAGCAATTATATGTAAAGTTAATCATGAAAGTATAAAAAAGAGAAGGAAAAAGAAAACATAAATGAAAGTTGTTTAAAAATTAAAATTTAAGTGAAAAAAAGATATTTTAAGGTTTGTAGTTTGTAGTGAGTATTTACAAATGGAAATAATATTAAAAATGAAGAAAATTTGTAAGAGTAAGAGTGATTTCAATTAGATAAAAGGAATTATTGAACAGTATGTCTCTACGTTTTTTTCAAATGTCTGAACTTCAGAATATTCTGTCTTTTGCTTGAGGTAACACGATGTAACATAGCCGCGTGTAAAGGAATTTTGTAGCACAGCCTTTTAAGAGTTTATAATTTTGAAATTAATTGGTGGACTTGTGTGAAGGGTGTCGGTAGTTAGGTAATCCTTAAAAATAATGACGATTATAATATAATGGCTTTTTAACTAGATTACGCAAGTGAATAAATAGTTTTTGCTTCTGTTTGCGTTATTGCAATTTGATCACGATGGAGAAAGACAATTTATTATTTATTTATTAATAACATTATACATACATTTATTAGGGACAGAGACACAGTTCATTGCGACACAATCAGGAACGACCTATGCCTGTGAATAATATCCGAAATAAGCTCCTTATATAATTACACGAACGCTCAGTGAAAGGGAGAATGAAAGCATTAAAGTTAAATCAAATTAAAATCGTGATTTATGACATTTTAAATGAAAGTAATTAATAAAATAAATAAAACAACTATGTTTTTAACCACTAAATTTTATTTTTTTTCACCGACCGGTTTCAAAGCAAACAAGCTTCTTCGTCAAGGTTTACGTAACTAATAAATTAATTCCCATTTTATTTTTATCATGTTCACTAAATACTACACGTGGACCCAATAAATCAAGTCTTTTTTTCCTTACAAGGATGGTAATTTGATATCAATATTTTCGAAGCTGGACAGGAGAGGACTAGAATAAATATTGTTTATTTGGTTATTATTTTTTTTTTCTAATTTTGGAGGCGGATTTTTTTTATAAATGACATTTTTTCAAAACAATTATCTAATTCCCTACCATCAAACATTAAAACGGCTTTCAACACAACTAATAATATAGGAACATTGTTAAAAAATCACAAAGGCAAAGTCCATAAATATAATAAATCTGGGATATACCAATTAAATTGTAACGATTGCGATTCAACCTACATTAGAATAACTAAAAGAAACTTAACAATAAAGTAAGAGAACACTTAAGATGCTTAAATAATAATAATTTTTCTGAATTCGCAAATCATCTGATAGATAATAATCATAACTTCAATAAATACACTGGATACTTCATGTTAAAAAAATAACTTCATGTTGAAAATAAAATATTAAAATTAGACAACTTAGAAATCTTAGAAATTAAAAAAGCGAAAAAAATAATGAATAACCAAATAAACAATATTTCTTTTAATCCTCTCCTGTTTAGCTTCGAAAATATTGATATCAAATTACCACCCTTGTAAGAAAAAAAAGACTTGATTTATTGGGTCCACGTGTAGTATTTAGTTAATATCATAAAAATAAAATAGGAATTAATTCATTAGTTACGTAAACTTTGACGAAGAAGCTTGTTTGCTTTAAAACCGGTCGGTGAAAAAAAAATAATTGAAAAAATAGTGGTTAAAAACAAAGTTGTTTTATTTATTTTATTAAAACGAATAACTACAAAGTAAGTGCTTCAAATATAAACTTCATAGAAAAAAAATTAATGCTTATCGATTTTAAACATTTTTTTTTTCTATAAGGGAAACCGACAGGAAGACCCATGGTCTTTAAAATGGTTTTCTGGTATATCGACTAAGATTTTATCTACTAGTCATGCATGTTTACGACGGTGTTCAACAGCATCCTGTCCGAATAAATATTTTTTTCTCCATCGTTAACACTTAATTTTCTTGCATCTCCGCAGAATTCTTTTCCGATAAAGAGAAATTCTTGAGTTCTTATTATTTACTCAAATATTTCAATGTTAAGACCATTTCCTAAAAGCCACAAATAACTCGTGTTGAAAAAAAAGAAATCGAGTTGTGGTAGAGTGGGATTTGAACCGAGGTCCTTTGGCCCAAACTCGAATTAAATTCGAAAACTAGAATTTTATTTTCCATTTCCCGGTATCGGAAAATTATTTACGAACGCATAATTTTCGTCATGTATTTGCAACATAGAATGTAGGCATAATTGTTTCCGCAACTCTAATTATTTTGTATATAAATATGTTCATAAGTATCGTTATCTCTTGTTTTCCTAACATTCTTGTATTTTTTAACCTTTTAATGTCCGGTGTAGCATATTGTCCACATAAACAAAAATATGAAATGAAAACTGAAGAAATTCAACTTTTTTTCCATTATTTTTCCCAGTATTTGCAAACAAAAAACATACGTAAAAATATGTTTTTAGTTAGAATTAGAAAAATTGGGCATTAAAGGGTTAGTGTAAAGTTTTTGCGATTTTATAAAAAAAAAGTAATTATTAAAAATTACAGTATACTATGCGCCATGATTACAACTATTTCATCATGAGCGTAGAACAACGAAGCATGTGATTTTTTTCAACTTTATATGACAGCAGCTTAGGATTTTTTTTTGACACTTTATATGACAATTTGATAAGTGCAAAAATATATCATTTGATACTTAGGTAAGTTATACATTTTTTTTCAAACCAGGAATGCTAAGCCCTTTCATAATCAAATATAAAAGAAAGTCAAAGTTGCATTTTTCACACATCCGTAGTTGTTTTACGATCACGACGATTTATATAAAGACACTACAAATAATATACGGGGTTCCGCAAGGTTTTGACCTCGGACCATTGCTATTGTACGTTTTAATAACGACATTAAAAGTGGAATTAACTCGTGATTTTACTATTCGTGGATGAGTTAAAGCTTTTCTTAAGGGTTATAACTGATTTTTTTGTATTCTTCAGTTGGATATAACATATTTATTTATTTATTTGACACTTTATATACATATACAATAAATATACATATAAGGGCGGACATATTGCCTTAAGGCAATTTCTTCCTACCTACCCAAACCGTTCAGTTTGAGAAAATTATAAATACATGGACATATTGAATCTTACAATTTTATACAAAAATTAAAAGCAAAGATTAATGAAAATAGATATATATATTAAAATAACACTAAACTATGAAGAGAGGAGAGGGGATGGGAAGGAAAGAAGAAGGATAAAGGAACAATTTAAATATTTAGATAGTGACATTTCAATCTTGACTTAAATGTAAATAAAGAAGGGGCATTAGTGGGTAGATTATTCCACAATCGAGCGGCTACTACTGTGAAAGAGGAGGCAAAAAAAATAGAGCGGTGACAGGGTATTAAAAGGGTTCTCTCGTTACTAGAACGAAGAGATAGTCCGTGTTGTGAAAGAGGTTGGATGAGCTCTCTCAGATAAACAGGCGAAGTGGGATTATTTAAAATATTGTGAAGAAGTGATAGAATGTGAATGTTTCTTCTATGCCTGATACTGAGCCAGTGTAGTTGCGTGCAATACTCGGATATGTGGTCAAATTGCGAAGATTAAAGATATAACGAATACAAATATTCTGCAATCGTTCTAACTTATCAAGCAATTCAGAGTAACATTCGTATTTGACTAAATATATTATTGTTCAATGTTTCATTACAACTAGAGTCTATATAACCGCATAAAAAAAGCTTCGTTTACGTGTTTACGTTCTTTGTTTAACGTTTATTACTATTTTATATTATACCATAAACGAATACAAGATAATTGGTAAAGCGGGACGACCAATAAATAAAGTCGAATATTCAGTATCACCGCTTTACAGGATATAAAAGTATCATAATGTTATATTCATGATGTGTGTAATGAAGACATATCCATGCATATTTTTATGATCAATTTCTCGGTTTTATAAGCACAATGTAGAGAAAATACTTATCTGACAGATATCAATATGGATTGAGAACGAATAAATTTGTTTAACTATTATAACACACGATACGACATATCATTATTACCCCACTGCATAACATTTACTATTCAGCCTAGGGTTGAACATCCTTAAACCTTCCATTTGTTTTTTTTGTGAAGTAAAACGGTTGGCTCATTTGTTGATTAGATATACGACTATACAAGTAGTGGTGAATCGTGTAAATAGATTCACCTTTTGCGTGTAAAATCAAATTTGCGATAGCAGACAGACCAATAAATTAATGTCTCCAAACTGACGATGTGAGCTAGTGTATTACGCAGCCGACCATTTATTAGAGATATACTCGGAATCGAGAAAATCAACATGTAATAACACTGATTAATCTGGTGTTAAGTTTTTTTCCTTGTCGGCCATTAGCTCATGATCAGTGAAATTGGTTTTTAGGAACACTGTACGCACACAATTTCGTCTGGAGACAAAGGATGACGATGAAAGACGATGGATGATGATATATTCAATGTTTGCGGCGTTGTGCGGGTGCAGGCGTAGCTATAAAAAACTTACACGGCGAACAGCGGAAAATATTTTTTTCGCTCACAGATGAATTTAAATAGCGTGCGTGCATATAAACGTCGAAAAAGCGAAGTGGCGCGCGCGGGAGAAAACAGTGTTGCCGAACCAAAAATGTCCAGTCAGGCGTAGAAACCTCACAAACCAAAATTAGCCAGTATCTACTCCCATATGACTTTTCTGGCTAAAATACATCGAAACAAATTATCGGCTCAGTATGTGAGATTCCTCAAAATTCTTCACCTTCTCAATGATGTCTGAAAATACTATAAAAAAATTATTCCTCCTTTTGGACCAGTTGTTTTTAGACAAAAAATGATTTACCCAAAAGCCTTAACGCAAGTACTAGACTTGATCCTCAGTTGTTTTTGTATTCTGAAAATCAACATATAAACGAATTATTGGGGATGTTCAAACGTAGGCAGAATGCCACTTTAACTTCATTAAATGACTTTGTATTATTTACGAGCTGAACCCGGCAATGCTTTGCAATTGCTAAGTTTGAGTACTTACTCGTACATATATATTAAATGAACACAATCGAAAGTTTGATATCAATTATTGTATTTAGTTAAAATTAAATATGTACATAAACATTATTGTTTTTGTGTTTCGGATTACATAAATTGTGAGGATATGCAATGATGGGGAATTTTGATAAATAGGTATTTGAACATTGTTTTCCTGTTACTGTCTTGAAGATACCTTCCTGATGCTATGCAAAAAAGACAACTGCATTTCGGACTTTGTATGCCCAACTAAAATATACAAAATCGTCGTTTCGTTGTCACGAAAACAGATGGTGTAACTTTTCATTGAAAAGTAGGAACCTTGGTACTTGTTTACGTTTGAATTCCAAAACATAAAATAATTAATTTTCAAATCTTTTTGTAAATGTCAAACTCTGCTCTTCTCATAAAAAGGGGTACACTCTATTCAGGAATGCGATGTTCAAAAATGTATTGAATGTCAGTTAACATTATTTTAGTATTACCAGAAAATCCAATAGATAAGATATGAATGGGTAGAAATTATAAAGAATTTAAGGAAATAATCTGATTGGGATCCATAAAAACGAATGTTGTTTGTAAACATTCAAAATCAATTTTTTTTGCTTAAAAAAAATAACGTCCTTCTATTTTTTTTATATATGCATTTTAGGCAAGTGCAGTCCGGGTAAAGGATTAAATAGACATTTACGCTTCTTTCTACTTAATAAATTGACAAAACTAAGAGATATAAATACGCTCGTTTTGCTGAAAACCGCACGGAAATCGGTCCAATAGTTTTTCAGTCCACCGAGGACACACATACGAAATCGCTTTTTATATATATAGATGTACAAAAAGTTTGATCGCTTGTAATAAGTAATCTTACAGTCATGTCTGCATGCTGTCATGCTGAGAAGTTCCCGATTGGTCCACATAAGTATATCCCTTCTGATCCTAACAGTTTAGATAAATCTAAAGAAATTTAATTGCAGAAAAATCAACCTTTTTATATATAAACCTTGTATATTATAAGCAAGGTAAATAATAAAGCAACTCCCATATAAAAAAAAAGAAAAAAAAAGTCATGTGTGCAGCTTTTCACATCTCTTCGGGAGTGCCCCAGGGGTCTAATTTAGGACCAATGTTGTTCACAATATTCATAAATGACATTAGCAATAATAATAATAATGTTTTATTAACAAAAATAACAATTACTTTATCTACTACATACACTCATAGGTAATAGATTTCTCTGGATCATGTCTAGTCTGCCTAACTAGATAGACCTGTTTTAAAGCAGATATTTTTATGCAAAATAAACAATAATATTATTTCAACAATGTTTGAGTATGTCCAAATGCTTGCAGACTGGCTGGATTTCCTTCCTAGGGAGTCATTCATATTTAAATTTATTTCAACAGATAGGGAAAACATTTTTGAGAAGGCACTAGCCAATGACAGGTCATAAGCCCTGTAAATACCTGGACTTCCATATTCCCTTCTCAAAAATGTTTTCCCTCTCTGTTGAAATAAATTTAAATATGAATAATATTACTACCTGTTAGTTAATAAAATATACAGTTATACAATATTAATTTATGCCATTTATTATGTAATAATGTTTTTGAGTAAATTTTCAAATTTTCAGTAACCAATTTTTTACAAATTTATTAAATTGAATCCGGGTCATGGTTTTGCAATGTTCGGGTAACATATTAAATATTTTAGGGCCTAGAAGCCTGAGATTTCTTTGCCCGAATTCAGAAATTGTGGTAGACCCCATGACCCATCCTCTAGTTTGACTTCTGGTAGTGTGGGAGTGTTCCTTTTGGGATTTGATAGAATAATTTGCTTTCACAAACATTATTATCTAAAAATATGTAATTGCCTTTATATCTAAGATCTCAAATTCCTCAAATAACTTGAAGCTAGGATACCCGAAGAGCTTTTTAAAAAATATTTTAATTATTGATTTTTGAGCATATTCGAGAGGTTTTAATTTCGATTTATTAGTATTTTATTATGAAGTAATATTTTCCAAATATTTGTTATTTGCTGACGACGTGAAAATTTTCTGTGAAATACAAACTCCTTTAGACTGTTCGAAACTTCAGTACGACTTTCAAAATATTATACAATGGAGTAAACGAAACAAACTGTTCTTCAATGTCTCTTAATGTTTTGTCATGTCGTACACAAGAGCGTCCAAAACAATGTATTTCCGTTATATCATGGATGAAGTAAAGCTCGAACAAGCGTCGACGTGCGGATCTCGGGGTGCTGTTTGACGCAAAGTTATCATTTAATCTACATATAATATCGTTCTGCAATAACTCCCTTAAAATACTTGGATTTGTTCTTAAAAATGCCAAGATTTTTTCAAATATTAAGGTTCTGAAAATATTCCTTTGTTAGAAGTCGCTTGGAATTTAGTTTCATCATTTGTTCGCCAAATAAAACCACATATTCCTTGATGATAGAGGGGGTGCAGAAAAATTTTCTGCGTTATCTGTATCTCGCAGAGTATGGATATTACCCGTGGCTTTTCCCGACTGACCTCTTACTAGGAATGCAGGGCTACCAATCATTATTGAGGAGACGGGATATTCATTTGGGTGTTCACTGTTTTCAACTCATTGGTGGTCGCATACATAATTCCGATATTCTGAATGAATTCGGTCTATTTTTCTACCTACCACAATGCAGAACCTACCTGCCAATGTTATGCCGGTAGGTAGAGCAATCGTGTTGTACTTTTTTTTTTTAAAAAGAGATATATGCGCTCTTATGATTTTCCCAAATATTAAATTTTGACGGCCATTTTCAACGAGTTGTAAATAATTCACTATTAGAAAATGGTAATCAAATTGGGGTAGAATGGGATTCGAACCACGGACCTTTGGTCCGTGAGTCCGAGATACCAGCCACAGGACCACAACCCGATTCAATCGTATCGCCTCGGACATCGATATATTTCATGACAGTGGGATTTCTCTTAGGAAGGCAATTTACTAATTGAAATATGTACATATGTCCATTTTACATGACATTTTTTCTCTTTTCTATTTAATAAATCTGATGTGTATATTTTGTAATGTGTTGAGAATGTCCAAATGTTTGTAGACAAAATACTTGATTTCACCCCCTCGGGAGTCATAAAGATTAACAAATTTCAACAGGGGTGGAGAATACCTTAAAGAAGGGAATATGGAATTCTAGGCATTTATGGGCTTATGACTTGTCATTGGCTGGTTTAAGTGGCCACTTTACACACTGTGTAACATTCACCATTCTGCCTGGGTGGTAACATGAGACGATGACGACCAAGGAAGACGTGGCATGATCAGATAAATCAAAATCTTAAGTCTGGTCATGTCAAAAGCAGATATAACCAAAGGGGATGTATGACAAGATGCATATGGAAGAAGCTAGGAATGTATGCCAGGATAGACGTGTGTGGCGGTCCATTCTCTTTGCCTACTCCTACGGGGAAATGGCGTGATGGTAGTAGTAGTTAAATTTTTTAAGGTCATTGTTTTTGGTCAATTACCCACCTACTTTAATGCTTTCATTTATACAATCACCATTGTTGCTAAGTCCAAGAACAATGAAACCCCCAAGGGTTTAATCTTGCGCTTGTTTGTAAATAAAACATTGTTTTCATTTTTTAAATACCATAATACGTTTTTTCCTCGTGAGATGTATTATGATGGCTTGGCTAATCTAGCGATCTGCCCTTTGGCTAAGCATAAGAACTAACCCTTTGAGATCGGGCCGAGATTCGAGGGAGATATTTGCCAGTTATGGTGGGGTGTCGGATATTTATCACGCGACAAGGACAAACGATTGTTAAAGAGTTGTGGAATAGCTCGGTGAAGCGATAAACAGAAACAAAAATATTGCTGTGTTATTTTGAATCGCGAGTGAAGAACCTTTTTGGGTCGAATATCGTGAATATCTCACTTGTTCTAGAATTAGGAACTTATTTATTTTATGTATGTGAAATAAATAGTTGCAGTTTGCCTTGGGAAGGCGTAATAAATGTTTTAATAACTAGATGACACGAATAGATCTGCTGTATATAGCGATAGGAAAAGTCATAATACCTGTAGGGTCAAGGTGCCGATAGTAAATGATCCTTTTTTTGGAGGGCTGTAATTTTGTAATGGTTTGAACACGAAAGCTAGAATTTGGTATCACTGTAGCTCAATTATCGTGTTTTTGAACTGCATTTATTTTTAGATTTATTAACAATATCAAGAGTTACAACGGTCATAGTATATAAAGAATGAGAAGTGTTTCACCGTGTACTCTAGGTTGGGTACAGTGGATCACAAATGAATCAGCAGTACTGTATAAAATTGTAAACTCTCTTTTTGACGTACCAAAAATACTTGAATTGATTGATTTAGAGTACCTGCTGTCAACACTAGGAGTACTTTATTGTTTCATTGCTCCAGTACTTCTTCCAACCAACAATTCATTGATACCGAGACTGCATAGGTTAGGTAACACTTATGGAACGGCTGCAGACATCCTGTCCAATTCTTTATTATCTTATAAGTCCACAATATCAAGTTTATTTGTAGCTGCTTGTCAAACTATTATTGACAATTTAATTCCATAAATTAAAAAATACTTACTTGTTTATTTTTATTACCTTATACTTGTTTTTTTATTTTTTACTATTATATCAAATTGCATTGTAGTATTGACAAATACGCATTTCATATATACATATTTTTATTTCTTCTTTTTTCGCGATAATATATGCTTGCTTGTTTATTAATTCAACTCAAATTTGTCTTTCTTGCTTACCGTAACACTTTATTTATTGTTTGCTTTACAGAATTTATTTCATAAGCTTAAATCTTTGCATTTTTTGTTTATATGCTCACTGTATTTTCTTGCATACCGTTATTATTGGTTTTTTTTTCACTTTGTAAAACTTTTTATTATATCCTTTCTAACTAATTACACATATTTTTTTTTGTATATTCTGTGTTTATTATTTAGTATGTTAGCATGTATTTCATTTTTATCTTTTGTAAATGCCTTTTGGGCGTTAATGAACAAAATAAATAAATAAACAGTGACCCATTCAAGTACACGGACTTAAGTGAATATGTGGGCAGCATAAGAAATACTTTTACGAGTACTTGCTTAGGTGCACAATGGATCATGATTCACTGTGTACTACAGTATTTGATCCACTGTACCCCATGCGGCCATTTTGATTTCGTAGTCAAACAAACACAAATTACTAAGTTTTTTCATGATAGTTACCAGAGTGCACGTAGTTTACAATAAAATCAATGCCATATGCAAATGATACATGCTTATCAGATAAGAAACAACGAAAACAACCTTTTAAAATTAATTTTCGTACTCAAAAAAAAAAAAATGGACGCCCTTCGTGATTTGTTTGCCCTATGAGACCTTCTTACTGTGAGGAAGATTAAGTTGTGGTCCTTATACTTTTATGTGCTTGATCCGCACTACCCACCTAAGCCATTGTCGGCATCTTAACCCTGCGTAATCAGCGCATTAAATTTTGTAAACGTTTGCGTCGAGGGCCGTATAGCATAGAATGCTCTCGCAGTAGAACTACGAAAGGCTCATTTCACACATATTGTGCCAATACTCCCGGCCCCGTAAGATAAGGGTGGGTGAATACTTATTTATAATTTTGGTGAAGGAAATTGAGTGAAGATTAGCCGGCCTCACGGTACTGGTTCATGCGTTTACCTAACAGTAATAAAAAAAATATATATTGTACGATAAAAGTCAATCCACCCTATGTTATTATATTGGGCCGGATGGATTTTTGCTGGGGTGTGAAAATGGCAAGAGTGAAGTGATGTTTCAGAAACAAATAAATAAAACCTATATAAAACATTTAAGTTTGTAAGTGAAAATTCTTGATTGAAGTTCATTGTAATTTATTTTATAAATTAAAGACGAGTGATACTTTAATCCACACATTTGAAATATCCGTTTCAGTAACCGGTTTCATCGCTTTCGCGACATCTTCGAGACTGGTATCTTTATTAAGGAGTTCAATGTATTTATACAAAACAGAAGTAAGGATAGATAATTCAAAATCATATGAAAGTTAATTAAATAAAGGTTTTTTTATCTTAAGGATCATTATCAAAAAAAAAATTGGGTTAACTAATGGGTTGATATAATGCTATTTTAATGAGTTTAAGTATTTTATTTTTAACACACTCACGAAGGATGGGACAATAATGTTCTGTCTAGTCTTTTATTTATACAATAAAACCTATCTATTTTTTCAATCAAAATGACAACACAAGATACTGAGTCAGATTATAATTTATGTTCATAAAATCGCTTTATAACGCGTCCTGTTAGGTTTTTAATATGTATTTTATAATAAATAAAATGAAACGATTGATAACAAATGTTACCTTTTTTTTCAGACGCATTTGCACTTTACTGTTAAAATTACGTACAGTAAAAATATATAAAACAGTATCTCAAACAAACAATTTTCAATAATCACGGTATAAAAAAAATAACTTTCTCTCGATCAACTGAAATAATTATTTCCTTTCGATTAATCTTTTTTTGTATTTATTTTGTTTAAGAAAGTAAACATGAACAGATTAAGCAAAAGGAAAAATAATGAAACCCGCTAAACCGTGAAACCGGCTTGTCAGCACCTCTACAAAGAAAAAAGTTGGAGAAATTATATAAATTTAAAAAGTAATATAAACATTATTAAGTACTAAGAGCAAACGTATTTTTCTGCACAAATTTAAATAGATGACTGTTAAAATAAAATAATAATCAAAATAAATCCTTGTTACAGATTACCCATTGAATTATTTTTTTCTTAAAAGTTTTGTCAACATTTTTTTTAAGATCGGCAAAGGAATCTTATGGAAGATTTAAGTAATTGTATAATGAAATGTTCTTTAGCCATACTTGTTTATTAACCTCGGTACTGACAAGCCTTCACTTCTTCATATTGATATTTAAAACCTTGGCAAAACCATGGTAATAACTTCAAGAACTCAACTGCAAAATTGTTGGTTCGTGATATTTGAGGTTAAAACAAGATTATTATAATTTTTAATATTATGCAATTCCTATGGATGGCGTTCACCGCAAACTCCACAACATAGTATCAATAGTTTTTTAATCACAGTAGTTTTTACTTGGTGGAAGATCTTTTGGTTATCTATTTGTTTTAAATTTATGCGAATGCGACGTATTATTTTGAATAATTATTATATTTTTATTTTCGAGGCGTGAATCGTGTGAGTCGATTAGCGGTGATTATACGAGTATATCTATTGGGGTCAATTCGGTCACTGCCTAAGCGAAAAAATCACCAATATTAATTCGCTTCGCTGTAATCCTTTTCAGATTTGCAAGGGACAAAAGATTGGAGTTAGCAAAGTGCAAGAAGGACGGACATAGGAATTAGTGACGCCATGACATTATTTAACAACCGAGCTAACCAATTTACAATGTTTATTGGTCACACAAATATAGCAAGTCCGGTAAAAAGATTTATTTTAATTATTGTCCCAGAATTCACACAAGATTTGAATTTTGCGCCGTTTGTGCGGTAAAATGTTGCCAACTAAAAAAAAGATAGACTAATTGCCGAAAGTTAAAAAAAAAAGTTATTGAAAATGGAGTGCTAAATGAAAAAACAATGCAGTTTCCACTGTTCAGTAATATTTTGAAAATAATGAAAGGTTTGGCAGCCAGTTCGCAATTTCGTGGGGCTAATTTTCATCTTTATGGCTTCGTTAATCGTCAAAACTGTCGCAATTAGGATTTATAAATCAACGACCAATTGTTGAGAAACAAACGCTTCTGTAGGATTTTGGTTGTTGAGGGTTCGTGGAGTTTAACCCCAGCTAGAGATTGACAGAAGACACGAGGTTGCTGTTTAATGCGTATTTATTACATGGCGAATAAGATACAGCACTTGGTTGTGTAGCACGAGCGTAGCGGCGATGAGTTGAAGAGACTGCACTTAAACTACAGGCTAGAACTAGATGACTGACTGACTGAACTTTACTGGACTGAACTGAACAGGCTGAATTTTACTAGACTGGGCGTTGACTGCGCTATATGGTCTCTTAATAGGCCAAGTTATTTTGTTCTTCATATCTCTATGGCAGGGACGATGTTAATGTACTGCAAGACGTGTTTCGCAGAATTGAATTCAATAGAAAACGCTGAGTTTCTTCTTGGAGTCATGACCCTATATTTCAGGTAAAATTATTTAGCACGTGTGTGTCATCGATCATGATTATGAATCCCTTACTTCCATAACGTGTCACTGTTTGGTGTGGATTTTGGGGTGAATGCATCATCGGACCGTTCTTAGAAAATACGGCAGATCAGGCAAAATGTGTTAATGTTGCTCGCTATCGTGACATGATAATCCAGTTTTTGTGCCTAAATTGCAATATATGGGTGAAAGCAACACGCGGTTTCAACACTATGGTGTCACATGCCATACAGCCGGAGAAACGACTCAATTACTGCAATATTTATTTACTGCGGTGCTATTCTGAACCGCTCTCGCAGCCGTAGAAAATAATTTTATCTCGTGTATTTTGTATGTATACGCGAGATAAATGTTTTTTCTACGGCTGCGAGAACGTTTGGAATATCACCCATAGTCGTGTAATTTTCCGTTTTAGTTATCAGAGTTGGCTATGCAATTTAACGCCGTTGGAATTTTTTCTTTTAAGTTATTTAAAAGCTAAGGTTTATGTCAACAAGTCCACGACCACTGACACCATGAAGGAGGAATTTAAGTGGTGCGCAGTATTAACGAAATTCACTCACATTTATGCAAAACGGTCATGGAAAATTACGACAAAAGAGTACGTAAGTGCCAACCAAGCAGTGATGGCCATTTATCCGATATGATATACTATACTTAATCCTATACTGTAAACTTTATGAACCGATAAAAAAATTACAATCTTTAATTAAAGGCCTGTATTTTCTGTCCAAATGACTTCTTGCGTGAGTTTAGGTACACCCGATATAAAGGTATTTGTATTTCTTTTAAAGATTAGTTTTTTCAGAGATTTTAGCAAATGTTTAGCACCCCTGCGATAGATGACGCCAGCGTCATAAATTTCCCGGAAGATGGCCGATAAATAATAACAATATGTGTATTAAAGTAAATGTCCTATTTTGTAGATAACGTTTTTTGGGACATAAAGATCTCACGACGCTAACAACAAGACTTTGTCACTTAGCCTTTTAAGTGTCCTATCAATCTTATACCATATCAGAGCAAATCATGTTTCGTATTTATATTGTTTGCATTTACAAGATTTTTATTTATTTTATTGGGTAAACAAGAAGTGTCGAAAATGTATATTAGTTCAGGACACCCATGCACGCACCAAAAAATTGGTTACACTGAAGACAGTTATTCAAATTGTGTAAAATAAAAGAAATGTAGAAGATAAGATCACTAAAATATCACAGAAAGGTCTCAAAGAGGTGAAAATTACGTGTTTTTTTTCATGCAAGTCTTTATTCAGAAAAAAAACTGTCCCGATAGACCGCATTTTAAATATTAGTTCAATATTTTACTTAAAAAGGTATGGAAAACGCATACAAAGAATTTGTTTTAATATATTACTACACACAGGCCATGCCTTTATGGGATTTTGATTTGTTTATGTGATAATGTATTTGTAACGTTAATTGTAAAAAGTAAAGAATAAAAAAATATTTAAAAAAACGCTATAGTAAAAAAAGAGCAACCTTTTCACTTTTGTGGATTGATGTTAGTTAAATACTGTAAATAAAGCGATAATTTAATATGAATAAAACCAATTTTAGATCATATAAAACAAGATAGGCTGTCAACATTAAGCATGTTTCATAATACTTATTAGTTTATTTTAATGTCCAAGAGGTTTGAAAACTCAAAATCGTTATACCTCCATCTCAAACATTTTTTGACATTTAGCCTTTATATCCTATACTCTTCATCTATGATAATAGCAAAGAGTTCATTGACTATTATTTATATTGAAGACACTGGGAACCAAAAAAAAATTCATTACGAAAAATTTGTGATTCTGATAGTATTTTTTCTCCTGAATTCAAATATGATAATCTGGTTTTTATTTATCACGCAAGGTTTTCAAGAAACAGGCATTTACGATTTCAAAAATTTAAATACTTTATGCATTCTTAACTGCTCGATATTCAAACGTTTTGACTTACCTAAGAGTTTGCCAAGCTGCATTCTCCAGTGGATTTAATAGCTCCTTAAACTTTTCATCAAGCATAAGTGATTGTATTTGTGGACCCACAAATATTTCTTATTTAATTTTTCCATAACTAATTTAAGGAACCTTCTATTTGAGGTACATGAAACCAGGAGTATGGCAGTGGCGAGCCGTGCTTTATTTTATAGGTAATCTATTAAAAATATTCATTAATTTGTACTACATATAAGTACTTACATAACATGTAAGTAATGTAATTATAAATGATTACTTTTTTGTGGTTCTGTGAAAATCAACTCAAACAACAATTATTATTAACCGCGCGATAAACGTGGCATTATTATACACTATTTTAATACAATACTTGTACAAAAGTTTATTAACAGATACCACAATGACATTCCGCAAATATTTCTATTATGATCTGTCATTGACAGTACTGTCCAGACTTGAGCACTTGCCGATTTCTTTTTAAATGAATAATGCCTAAAACGGCCACTGCGAACGCCACCTGTCCTATGTGATACATAATATGTCAACGGTAGCCCATCAAAGAAAAATAGTACTTCGGAAATAATGTTCGAAATACTAGTTTCCAAATAGAGAATCTTATAATAATATTTGTAATCTGCAAGTTTGTGTTAGTACTAAAAAAGCCGACTTGGGTTAAAGACGAAACATACAGTGTACTTTTTGTATGGAAGAATAAGCTGAGGTAATCGGCTAGTTTCATCGTTCAGTAAGAATGGGCTGGGCGCACTTCATAGAATTTTTTTTGTAGAAATATATAAACGGTGATTTATAATAAATAACAATTACTTTATTTATTTTCCCATAAACATGGTTACTATAAATGATTATTATTAAAAGTTAAATATAATGGTAAGCTGTGCATAATCGCTTACTTTGACGATTCGCCCCTGGAGTATGGTCCATGCTTTTGACGAAATTCTGTGGGTGACAGAGAAGTTCCGAATACATATTTGAAAACAGGATATAAAACTGCATCAATGAGGAACTTCAGCCCTACGGAAAATTGGAAACAATAAATGTTTTCTTGCTAGTGATAAAAATTGGAGCATCAAATTGTACGGCCAAGTTTCCGGCAAATATATAAAAAAAAAAAAACATTTGAATAAAAACGGACAACTTTAAATGACGTCACTGATTCATATGAATCAACCTATGATATGAGAGCAATGGAAGATTTCCAGTTTGCTTAGCATGGATAGACCAACGAGAAGAACTGAATGAGAATAAGCGGAAAAGGGCCTCTGACGTCACACGTGGAGTTATTTTAAAAATACAAAACCTGAAAAAAATCGTAGCGCTGATAATACGATATATAAACGCTTTGCACTTACAGCCAGTCTGCTAAACAAATAGACGCACAATATCTGAATTATGCTATTTATATAAATTATTAAATAATTTTTTTTTTTTTTTTGCACCACAACAGGCCAGGAGGCCCAATTACAGTGATGAATTACATAACAGAACACCCAGGCTTGAGAAAAATCACATTTAATTTTTGTGTTCTCACCGGGAATCGAACCCGGAACCTTCCGTTTGTGAGTCAAGCGTCTTGACCACTACACCACGGAGGCCGCCAATAGATTATAAAATAGATTCTTTTAACCTACTCTTCAAAATTAATATTAATGTCCCCTTGCACGTCTGTAGCACTAACCATGAACAACATTCTTTCCTCTATCGTTTTTGCTCAATTTAAAATGCTTTTTTCTCATCTATTGATATATTTAAAATGCCCCTTAATTTATTTAAAAATAAATTAAGACTTATTCTTTCTGGCAGCAATATGCTCCCACTTGCTATTTAATGATGCTCACACTGACACACGCCTGAACACTTACTCCCACACAAATACACATAAACACACCTCTACACTTACTCTCATACAAATACACATAAACACACTTTTTTGTCGTGCCACAATTTAATATGTATGATTTTTTATTTAGAAACTTCGCAGGTCTGTCTTTAAACTGTATATTTTTATGTTATTATATCATTGTTTACTGTTTGTTTCTGTAAAATAAATAAATAAACATAAAAAATTAAAAAATAAGTTTTTGGCTTAGTTTACTAGTCTATTAAAAAACAAACAAAAACCACTGAACTTCTTCATTTCATCTACTGTAGCTCAATCACAAATAACTATCGACGTGTTTAAAAACATGCTAAACATTTAAACGATCACAATGAACAATAATGAAAATGCTTAAGTCAACACGTGCGTAATCTCTAAGTCAACGCTCGTGTTGGTTTGTTTTTTGTTTTCCTTGTAAATAAATACAGCTCATTGGCGAAAAATTGGCGTTTACTATAAAAATAATACAATATGCATTTGCAAAATAGTAAGGAGTATCTAATACAAAAAAGTGAAAATTCTATTACAATTACTATGGCAACTGCTTTCCTGACCTTTGGCTTGCCAACCGACGGCTAAATGCAATAAATAGCATGATAAATAATAAATAAATAAATGAAAATTGCGGTTTTGGAATATTTACACCGGTGAAATTCAAATGTGTGATTGCGCAGTGAGATTATACGTCGCGAAACGTAAATATTTTGCTATTTAATTTAATTGATTTTTTTTTTTACAATTTACATATGAAAGAGGTAAAACAGAGAATTAAAAAAATAAAGGATAATTACATAGCAATGAAATACATATTTAAAGTAAAAATAGTAAACGAAAAAATTCCACAAAGGCATGGCCTATTCGTGGGTATACAAGAAAATGTTAATTGATTTTTGCTACCATAATAAATAGACACTTATAATATTTTTGTAAAACATAAGAAAGAGAAAATAAAATATTCTGTAAATGATAATATGGATTTTTTTTTATAGTAATTGAAAAAGGAAATAAAAAATATAAAAAAACATAAAATGTTCCTTATTTTTAGAAGGCAACAAAATATATCATTAATATAAGGTGTTCACGGATGTTCCATTGTGATCGCGAATACGATAAACAACCATGGTGAAAAATTGTTATCACGGCGATAGTTATTTGTGATTGAGCTACTGGTACCCGTGAGACAAAAATTATGTTTTTTTCATTTCGTTTCATTTTTTTTGCACCACAACAGGCCAGGAGGCCCAATTACAGTGATGAATTACATTACAGAACAACCAGGGTTGAGAAAAATCACATTTTTAAATTTTTGTGTTCTCACCGGGAATCGAACCCGGAACCTTCCGTGCGTGAGTCAAGCGTCTTCACCACTACACCACGGAGGCCGCCTGTTGACCAGTGATATCAGATGAGTTGTGCACCGAAGGTCTTTTGCGTATTAAATTACGATCCTCGTCTGTCGGGCGGACTTAGTTAGAGAAGAGATAGTAAACAGTGCAGTGTGGCATTTTTAGCTCGTTTGAGTAATTCCTCTCGACATTTGACGCTCCATTCTTCCGGCCTTTTCAGGTCAAGTGAAGCCTACTTCCGGCCCACTTCCGCCATTGTTCCACCGCGGTGTGCCGACTCCCTTGTTCCCGGTTCCGCGTTCCGTGTTCAATCCGCGCCCCGACAATATCCCGTCCCGTATGCAAAACTGCAAAGATGAGTCTTATCCTAATCTTTCTGTGTCAAAGAAGACAGCCTAACACATATCAACATAATAACGTTTACATTTATAGCAACAGAGATGGAAAATATGGAAGTCTATGTATTTACAGGGCTTATAACCTGTCATTGGTTGGTTTAAGTGGCCATATCACACACTGTGTAAATTTCACCATCCTACCTATATTTAAACATCAATATTTCTTCAACTCTTCCATCCGTTTACTTTTGCTGAAAACTTTGTTGATGTGGGTAATAATTATCTGGTTGAATTATTTTACCTGTTAATCCAACCTGTCTACAAACATTTGAACATACTCAAAACATTGTTTATTTATTTTACACTTTATGTATTGTACATATACATTTTGTATGCAAATAAGGGCGGGCATATTGCCTTTTTAAAATTTTTATTATATCTCCTCAACTCTTCCATCCGTTTACTTTTGCTGAAAAGTTTGTTGATGTGGGTAATAATTATCTGCTTGAATTATTTCACTTTCAATTATTTCACTTTCAATTACTTTCATTATTTCAACCTGTCTACAAACATTTGAACATACTCAAAACATTGTTTATTTATTTTACACTTTATGTTTTGTACATATACATTTTGTATGCAAAAAAGGGCGGGCATATTGCTTTTTTAAAATTTTTATAATATATTCAAATTAATGTACAAAGGTAAACAAAATCTAGATCGCGCTAAACTAGGAATAAATACAAGTTTATCGGCGCGTTCCTAATGGTAAATTATCAACAAAAAAAAAAACAAATAAATACAAAAAAAAACCACTGTAAAAATTAAACAACACAAATATATTTGGACTGGATAAACACAACTTTACACCTTGAAGTTTTGATTCTCGATGAGGAAATCCTTCAATCGTTTGCTTCTTTACTGCAAACTGGTAGAGTTGTTTACATCGCATCGCGATCGGCAGGAAGCTTATTAAATAGCTTCGGTACAATATATTCTGTCGTCCTCTCAGAAGTTTTGTGCTCTAGACTCTACCAGTTTCATGGCTGTTGCGATCTTGTTCCATGTTAGTGACTGAGCAGGGTTTTTCCTTCATCAAAATGCTTTATTACTAGCTTAAAGAGGTACATATCTTCCTACCTACTTAAACCGTTCAGTTTGAGAAAATAAAACTTGTGATCTTCATCTGTCAGTGTCAAATACGGCGTAGGAGTAAAGATAACGAATCATAATGCATTTATTTATTTGTTTCTTTAGACTTTTACATTGTTTGTATTATTTTTTTAAACATAATAATGTTCCCTCACTGGGGTGTCCCGTGCCGAGGGAAACATTTTACAAAATGTGAAACATGCCTAAGATTAGCTATTTACACGGCAGAAACTGGGTAGTTGACATTTAACCATTGTTTTAACGACTCGTGACGCTACGAAAGTTTATAAAACGCCATGGGAGTCATACCACATATTAGTTAAGAATGGGATGAAGCCATCGAATAATTTATACATATTTATGAAGCTTACTTATAGATATTTGTAAAACCTGCTATTAGCCACATTCATCACAAATAAAAATCGTTTGTATGTTAAAGTACTCACTGTCTGTCTGTAAAGCTTTTTACAGCCGCCATTTGATGAGGATTAAAAACGCTCTGTTTTTGAAGTGCTAATATCGACAGTGCTCCTGAATATAGCGAAAGGCTTAGCAAAATTATTATTTTGGTGTATGGGTTTTATTTTCGTTTTTTAGAGTGACAGCATATTTCTCGTTAATTGAAACCAAATGAAATGACAAATGATTAATAATGGAAAATCGGAGAAAGAATTCATAAAATTTTTGTAATTTTATCAACAAAACAATTTATTAAATTCTGATCGTAAATAATTTCATTTTAAAACCTTTTAAATTATTGTCAATTCAACTAACGGGCATAAAAAAGTGAGAGTATTACTTGTGAACCAAAATCTTAAAAAGAGGAATATGAATTGAAACTTATGGAGAATACAATTGTTTACAATAATTAAAACATTACAAGTTCAAAATAATGCTTTGTTTGTGAGAACATGATTTTCAAATAATTAGGTTTGTTGCAAACCTGACAACCTTAACTTAAGTATTGCAAAGTTCTCAATTTCTTAAATTAAATTTATTTTATTTTATTTATTTACTTAAGTTAGTTAATATTACATTGTATATTAACTAATATATTTACATTTATAACGAATACTTATTAAATATTTCTTACAAAACTACATTATTACAATAAACATAAGATTTTTTTTTTAAATCCGTAAGTTTTCTTTCATTCTTCATACTTTCAGGCATCTCATCATACAGTTTTAACCCTTTATACATTAAGCTATTTTGTGATTTTGTTTTTTTCTTAAGTGGTAGTCTTATCCTATTTCTATTTCTTGTCCTATATTTATGTACATTTCTATTTAATATAATTTCACTTATAAAATACTTTGGCATGAGATTATTAAACACTTTATATATAAATACAAATACATTATACAATAGTCTTTTCTTTATTCCTATCCAGTTCAATTGTTTTCTCATTTTTTCAACACTATTATATTTGCTTTTTTTCAGTATAATTCTCATTGCTCTATTTTGTAGTATTTCAAACTTGTTTATGTCTCCCTCGTTAGCTAAATATAATATAGTAGAGCAATAGTCCCAATGAGGGGCAATTATTGTTTTGTATATAAGTTCTGCACTCTTTTTATTTTTTTTTTTTCGAATTCTTCCTAGGAAGAAAATCTTTTTTGAAATTTTCTTATGTATATATTCAAAGTGTGATGTTAAATTTAATCTGGAGTCAAAAATAATTCCTAAGTATTTCATTTCATCAACCCTTTCAATAATTTTACCATCAATATTTACATTCATTGTTATGCCATGTGCTTTATTACCTATTTCCATATATTTTGTTTTACTAACATTTAATTTCAAATGTACATTTTCACTAAGTTTTCTTGACGTAATCGCAATAAGGAACTTCAGTCCTACGGGAAATTGGATACAAAAATGTTTTCTTGCGCGCGGTAAAAATTTGAGCATTAAAATTTTACTGCAAAGTTTCTTGAAAATGTACGAAAAAAATAATAAAACATATTGAAATAAAAATGCACTCTTTTGATTGACGTCACTAGTTCATATAAACCAACCAATGATATAAAAGCTGTAAAGGGTATCCGGTTGGCTTACCGTAAATGAACTAATCTGAAGAACTAATGCAGAACAACCTCTGACGTCACGCGCGGAGTTATTTTAGAAATACAAAACTTGAAAAAATCAAAACGCTGATAAAATGAGATATAAAAATAAAATATAAAATTTTTGACTTAGTTTGATAGTCTATTAACAAATAAAAAATTAAAAGAAGGCACTGAACTTTTTCATTACTTAATAAGTAGTTACGTATAAAATATTAAAAGGTTATAATCGGTCGCGTCGTTTGAGGTATTGTTGACTCATGTACCTACGAAAAATGTGTTTTTAAATATCCTACTCACGTATAAAATATCCTACTCACGCGTGCTCGCTAGCCTACTGTAATGATGATGATAATTATAATTGGCTGATTTATATGGCGCCATTTTTGTGAAAATCACGTAAAGGGTGCTTTACAATTGTGTATTTAACTGACATTCTAACTAAGCTAAAGATTATATTTTCTGATTTAAAATTGAGGGTATGATAAACTAAAGAAGTGAGATTTTAGTTGTGATATGAGTACAATAAAATAAATGATTCTACAAATAAAATTCTAAAAAAAAGATTAATTATTATTATAATAGAGATAGTGGAGATAGCGGAGTTACCAAGAAGGATAGGGCTAAGTTGGGCTGCTTTCGGCAAACTTAAATATATTTTTGAAAATAAACAAGCCCCTATATGCTTGAAAAGACAACTATATGAATCGTGCATATTGCCGGTGACAATATATGAACTAGAAACCATGTATATAACACAAAAAAGTAGCCAGAAATTAAAATGCACGCAACGATCCATTGAAAGACAGATGCTCGGTGTATGTCTAAGAGACAGAATAAGAAATGAAGAAATAAGGCGCCAAAACGGAGTCGTGGATATCACGGATCGTGCAGCGAAATTGAAATGGCAGTGGGCAGGGCACTTGGCGAGACAAAATGATGGCAGGTGGACACCTAGAATAATAAAGTGGAGACCATGGGCAAACAAAAGAAGTGTTGGAAGGCCACAGAAAAGATGGGTCGACGACATTACCTCTATTGCCGGTAAAACGTGGATGATGAAAGCGGGTGATAGGAAGGAATGGAGACGTTTGGAAGAGGCCGCCATCCAGCAGTGGAGAGAATAAGGCTGCAGAAGAAGAAGAAGATTATTATTATTTAAAAGCTGGCCGTAAAATTACGTTCCATACGAACATGAACACTGCGTTATAAAAATAAATTACTCGTACACATCACGGGGATTCGTTAAAATACTTCGTTTGTATCGCGCGGCCGCTGTAACACGCGATCACTTCCATTTTCCATTTTCCCATTCAGAGTTATATCTCGTGTTTAAAATGTATTCATTGTTCGCCTTTCTACAACGAACCCGATTCAATATCTTCGCCTATTTCCGCTGACGGCCCGATCTTAGGAGCGTCGCTGACCTAAATTTTCATACTGGAAAGTCACGACAGCTAAGTAGTTTAGTGAATATGAATCTCAACAATAGATTTAAGAAAAAAGCTGGCGTAGTAAAATCTATTATTTTATTTCTCCTACATTATTGTTATTTATAAATTTATTGCATGAATATTTAATACCAGGGAATCTATGTAAAACTAGTGAATTACAAAACGAACAATGAATACATTTTGGGGAAACCCTATCGTACTAATGTTCCGGATGTTTTTAAAATTAAAAAAAGATGTGTTAGAAAAATGGTAAATGCCGATTACCTGGCCACACGTAGGTCAATTAATATTAGATTAAATTTACTAACAGTGACGGTTATTTATAAAATAAAGTTTGTCTTATTGTTAAATCAAGACTTGGACCTCGATTATGATTGGAAGATAAAATATATCTTCATGTTTATCTACAAAGTAAAATTAAGTTTTTTGTATGAAAAATAGAATATGTTTAAAAAAAAATTAAACATGTTCAATTACCGGTTACCGACGAAGATACCTTGAATTTTCATACAAATATATACGCTTTCGTACATAAATATCGATATTAGTTTATACCGTCTCAGTATATACCGATGAAGATATCCGTTCATAATCGCGGCCCTGAATATTTTAGTACACAGGAAAAAAGCCCCTTTCATAACACCAGGAATAAAAGTAAATTAAAAATTCCATTGGCGAAACAAACATTCATACAAAGAGGGCACGTATGCACGGCAGTAAAAAATTATAAAAAGCTTCCCAATAAAATTAAGGAAATGAATTTTGTTAAAAAAATTGCAGGAGTGTTAAAAGTGTTTTTTATAAATAAATGTTTCCATACTATGAACGAATATTTAGAAAATGCAATATGATAAATGTAAGTAATAGACACCATGATCTTATATAGTGTTTTAACTGTTTGAGTTTTAACTTATTTATTTATTTGTTTTTTTAAATATTTTTAATTATTTTTTTTTTTATTTTTTTTTAATTTTTTTATTTAGTTTTGGTTAGACTGTAATAAATTGCAAATGGCAATAAGTCCGCCGTTTAACTATGTATACCTTTGTTATTGTTTTTGTATGTTATGGTTAGTAAAGATTATTATTATAATTCGGAGCGTCCTTTGGTTAGGATAATCTCCATCCAACATGGCTCAGCCGATTCTAAGATGGAGATATTTTATGTTTTAAAGTATAATTAGTTCTACGCTAATATAACAATAAAAAAAACTAAAACTGTTTAGTTATAAATGCCTAGCTAATCAAATGTAAGAACTAAATAATAATTATTTTATAAATACAAAGTATATATATGTGCTAAGAACACAAAATATTACTTGAACATAAATAATATTGTAAAAATTATTTTTAAAATGAATTATAAAGTAATGTAATACATAAGAATATAAATAATATGTGTACCAATTATATTAATTTATTTATTAAATATATAACCAATGCTAATTACAACAGTTACATGAAAAAACATAAATACAAGAAACTGAACAAAAAGAACATAAAACGATGTAGCAAAGACAAACAAAATACAATATATTCATAGAAACGAAAGACATAAGACTTTTCTTAGAAAATGGTGTTGGACAGACTCGATATTATGGTCAATATGAGTCCTGTAGAATGGAGAACAAATAGGAGAAGCGTATTCTAGATGGGGTCGAACTAGTGAGCAATAAATTTTGATTTGTTTATTTATTTATTTTTTACCTCTTGCATGGTAAGCAAACGCACTGACCATTACACCACGAGGCCGACAATATTGAAATACTTTTAACGTTATTCCCGATTTTGAAAATACCCCATTATAAATTTAATAATAAACATTTTGAAAAAGTTATGTATTTGAGGGAATAAATTTCTATAACAATTTGCCTGACGAAATAAAAATTATCGATGTCTTTACAAAATTCAAACTAAATGTAAAAATATTTGTTTATCAACCTCCTTAATAAAATGTTGCTCTTTAACATTTAAATCATATTTATATTTTTATTTTAAAATTAAGGAAATTTCTTTTTTTGTTTTTTTACAGTACTTAAAGATTTTCTGTTAAGTAACTTGAAAACCTTATTTTATAATTTTCTTCACCATGTTATAGTTTGTGTGTGGGTGAATCTGTATGTGCGTGTGAGGTGTGAGTGAGTTTGCGTGTGCGTGTATATGTGGGTGTAATTATACATGCGTGCGCACGCATGCGCATTTGCATGCATATGTATATGCATTTATTTATAAAAAAGTGTTTCACATACCTTCATTTATTTTTTGAAATATATGCATATTTTGTACTTTAATTATGAATATTGTAACCCCACAGCAAGCACAAGAGGTTGCTTCATTTTTGGTGTGGTTTTCCGTTTCGTTTTTTTTGTTTCTGTACTTTTGCTTTATTTTGCAATTCTTTTTGTTAACATGTTGTAACTTTTTTATTAATTTAAAAAAAGAAATGAAATTTTAAAAAAAGGATTACTAGCCCGGTTATGTTTTATTTTGTATTGTTCCTCAATGTGTTCAACAAAAATTGGTCAGCTGCTTTTAAAAGAAGGTTAAAAATTAGTTGAAGATTTTAAAGTTTTTGTCAAGTAGGAAAAATGTGCGGTTTTAATTTTTTAATTACAACTTCATCACTACCAAGACTCTAAGCGTCTGTTTTATTTTTTTTAGTTTTAAAAGGTACAATTTTGATTTTTAGTAATCTAACTCTTCCGACTGATCTAGTCAAAATACACACGCTTTAAAGAATCTGTAGAACTTTTATTTAATTACGTCCAAATATATATTTTTCAAATGTATAATTTAGATTATTTTTAAAAAAACGTGTAATACGTTTGTAAGGTTTTTATACTTTACTATCGGACCCGACAGACATTGTCCTGCCCGAACGTTGGCTTGCTTGCTATTAGCTAGTTCAGAAAACGCAAAATCTCAAAATATTCTATTTTTCGATAAACTGTATATATTAAGTGACATTTGACATTGAGATCGCAGCGCCACCTACTATATTTAGTTGTAAATTTAAACCATCCAGGGACCTACCTAAACACACACAAAAAATTCAATCAAAATCGGTCTAATCGTTTAGGAGGAGTTCAGTGATATCCACGCGAACAGAAGAATTATTTACTCGTATATAACCAGATTAATGAGAAAATAAGAACACACGTTATTAATTTTTGCCTTTTTTGAGCTATGTACGTATTCATAATAGGGGTTGGTTTTTTGATTTATCTCCTCATGTGATTGGATAAGAGTCTTCGTTGTGCTTAAATCAAAATCGTGCAAATATCACTGCTTTAGTGCTTATAATCCAGGGAGAAAATACGGAAATACGTGTCAGTGAAGAAAAGTCAGATCATGTTTTACCCTGAGCCCTCTAAAATTATGACACTCAACTCATGCCCAACGCAAATTCAGTCATGCTTTAATCGCCAGCCGGGTTTTGACGCAATCTTGACTTTTAATTCGAAACCAAAAGAAATTCTAAAAAGAAAGAAAAATGTTGGCTTGTGTCGTGAAAGCGTGCAAGAACTGTCCGGATAAAAGGAAAAAGTCTTTTTACTGAAAAGTCGGTACCTAGGTACTTGTTTGTGATTGAATTCCAAAACTATAAATTGTTAATACCTTCATATTGAATTAAAGTAGGTACCTAGGTACTTGTTAATGGTTGAATTCCAAAACATAAAAACAAACAACGCCTTTCTCATCAACAGGGGTGCACTTATGTCGGAATACGATTTATAAAAATGTCTTGAATGACAGTCAATATTATTTAAGTATTACCAATCCAGCAAAAATAAATGGATTTACATTATAAGGAGTTTAAGAAAAGTATCTGATTGAGATTCACAAAAAATTAATGCCGTTCGTAAACATTTAAAAAAACTTATTTTATACACAAAAAAACAACATTCTTCCATTTTTTTCTATGTGCATTCTCCTCGAATGCAACATTGGTAGATCGATAAATAAAAAATTAATGCTCCTAACTTAGTACCAACCCTAATGTATGGAAGCGAAGCATGGAGTTGGAAAAAAAGGGACGAAAGTAGACTGAATGCTGTTGAAATGCGATCCCTCAGGCGAATGTGCGGAAAAACAATGTATGATAGGTGCCCTAATGTCGAAATTAGAGCAGAATGCAAGGCTGAGTTAAGCATTATCGACAAAATTAAGAAAGGTCTTTTGCGATGGTTCGGTCATGTGGAGCGAATGAATGATGAAAGAACGGCTAAAAAGATTTATGATGCGAATGTGTCTGGTTGTAGAAGTCGAGGAAGGCCGAGAAAGACATGGCATGATCAAGTACAACAAATTCTTGAAAGTGGTCATGTGAAAAGTCGGAATAATCGACGTGCGTGCATGAGAAGATGTATGAATGTGAAGGAAGCAAAGGAAGTGTGCCAGGACAGAGTGGCGTGGCGTTCTATCCTCTCTGCCTACCCCTCTGGGGAAATGGCGTGATGGTTAGTTAGTTAGTTAGTTAGTTAGATTGAAGATTTTAATATCTACGAACACCCGCAGCGCAATGACCTACATTTCTCCGAAAACCGCACGTAAATCGGTTAACCGTTTAGGAGGAGTTCAGCGACATCACACGTACCGAAGAAATATATATATAAGGATGATTATTATAAATAGAATTTTATCACTTCTCTCTGCTTTTTTATACGTGTCTTGAAATTTTCCTATATAAATATGCCCAGTCCATTAGTGTCCAATATTCAAGTAATTTCCTCTGATATGCATAATTTAATATTTCAACCACCAATATTTAAAAGGTGAGATTATCATGAGCGTTGCGTGGCTGAAAAAAATACGTGCTACGAAGCTGCGTAAAAACTACGTTGTTGGCAAAACTTGGCTGTATTTTTAAAAATATTAATTTAAGCCAATCTTATACCCTGAACCATAAAAAATGCGAACATCTCGCGTACATAGATCACGTTTTTTGTTATTCAGAATTTTTCGCAGCACGAAGACGTTTTCTTTCGGCCTTTCTACGCCGAAAGCTGTAAATCAAAGTTCTCAATTACCCGGGACCAACGGAGAGTGGGGACGGCCATCGTATGAAAGGTTAGCTAGGACAAGTTGTATAAAAATCACTGAGAAATTGTGCCACGGCAGATGTAAAATTTTGCCCCTCTGTCATAAAAGAATGTGTTCGCAATATTCTTGCATAGATTCTTTTTTTGGAGTCTTTTAGTATTCTGATACATTTTTTTTTTAATTTGCAGAAATGCGCATATTAGATTGGTTTACATAATTCAATATATTATTTGTTGCGATTTTAAGATAAACAAATCGAGTGAATGTTTTGTTTTCTGTGGAAACATAGAACAAAATAATATGGAATCAATATAAATTAATATAAAAATAAAATTTTGTATTAAAATAAATAAAACAACTTTGTTTTTAACCACTAATTTTTATTTTTCACCGAGCGGTTTCAAAGCAAACAAGCTTCTTCGAAACTTCAAAAATAATGATATCAAATTACCACCCGTGTAAGAAAAAACCACTTGATTTATTGGGTCCACGTGTAGTATTTAGTGAACATGATCGAAATAAAATAAAAAGGAATCAATTCATTAGTTACGTAGACCTTGGCAAAGAAGCTTGTTTGCTTTGAAACCGGTCTGTGAAAAATAAAAATTAGTGGTTAAAAACAAAGTTGTTTTATTTATTTTATTATAATGAATAACCACAAAGTTAGTGCTTCAAATATAAACTTTATATAAAATTTTATTTTTAGTGTTAGATAATTTTTATTATTTTACAAGAACAAAGACGGGTGATATCAAACTTTAACATCACTTTTTTAACAGTCAGTCAAATGACTGGAAATCCACGGGACAACAATTTGGTTTATACGTATTCATTAATGATGGAGTTTCATATGTACGCACAAATTTGAAAATGTACAATAATTTAAAAAGTATAATTTTTTTATTTAGAAACTGCGCTGGTCTGTCTTTAGATTATGATTTTAATATGATTTTAATCATTGTTGACTGTTTGATTCTTTAAAATAAATAAATACATTTTAAAAGATAGGTAGGTAAAATAACGTAATTTTTTACTACTTTAATTTAAGTATTTCGAAAATTTACACGTTCATGTTAATTCCCAGTTATTTTTTACATTATTTCATCAATACTATTTTTAATTTCAAGAAGCCGTGAAATTATTATATCTACGTAAAATATAAGCAGTTGTGTGTACATACCCCCCCATTATTCATCTGTAATTAATTTTCAAATTCATAGTAGGTACTAATTCCCGTGGAAGGGGTGCGGGTGGTAGTTTTGTACTGTGTAGGTACTGGCTGAATGCCAAATCTCAAATCTACAATTTACAACCCCTTGCTTTTGGGTCAAGTGAGAACTCATCGAAAAGTTTTTACTGATTGATAAATTCAAATGAAATCCGGATCAATTGATTAGTTCCCTTTCAGGAGGGAACCAGTATTTATCAACTGATTTTGAGACGCTTGTATTGCCTGCGCGAGTTACGTGTTTACGTATGATGTTAATTTGTACAAGTATCCAAATTACAAACGTGTGTTTGTGTGTGTGAGGCAGGCGTAAGAATAATATTGATTTTAAAACTGCAATAAATTCCGTCATAAATTTGGACACATTTTAACGAATCGGCGTGGAAAATTGATGTGACAAAATAAATGATTTTTTTTTTCAAATGGTCAAACACATTGAAAAATTAAATATTCTTTTTCATACCTAATGGTGCGTAGGGTACTGAAGTTCTATACCAACCGCAGTGTAATTTGAAGGTAAGATAATAAGACTTATTTTTGAGGTGCCAGTCTAGGGCCCTGATTTTTTAAAATATTTTTTTCATAAAGGAGTTGCTTTATTATTTACCTTGCTTATAATATACAAGGTTCATATTTCAAAAGTTGATTTTTCTGCAATTAAATTTCTTTAAATTTATCTAAACTGTTGGGGTCAGGAGGGATATACTAATAGGGCCCCGATTACAATATGTAGTTAAAAGAGTTTTCTTATTTATCTATGAAAATGTGTATATTTGTATAAAAATTTACAGCGTTTTTGCCGGTAACTGGTAATTGAACAAGTTTTGAAAAAAACAGATATACAATTTTTTTTAGTTGTATGGTAGACATACGCGCTGACTATTAGACCACGGGGTAGATATTAAGACCTTTGACTACAACACTTTTATAAAATGCCACATATACTGAAACTTAATAATCTGTATAGAACCATACCCGTCCATTAGTCTGATTTCTGCACTTACCTGTCTGACTTAGGCGAATATCTTTAGAACACTTCCGACAGTTCTGGTGAATGATTAAAATTATACCCCGGGCCGTATTGCAACGAGGTGTTTCCGTACTTCAAATTTTTATAAATATACACACAATTTCATGCAGAAAATTCTATTTCATTTTACTGATTTTTTTTATTTATTAAATCATACAAAATTTTTTTTTGTACTCCCAGGAGTTACAACAAACTCATTTTGGGACAGAAAAATATTTACACATAGGTATGTTAACAACAATAATATAGCAACAAATAGTAATAAAGTAACAAGTAATAATATGTACATAAAAACTGAAATAAGATAGCAAGCAAATATATGATACAAATCATACATCCGCTTGCCATCCTTTAAACAATCCATAATAAAAATTAAAAATAAAATTGTTATATTTACATATTGCAAGAAAGAAATATTTAAGGGAAAAAATAACTTAAAACTAAATTTCACCCTCCACGTACCTCCTCAAGTAGTAATTTTTTAAATGAATACAGTTATTTATTGACGTTCTATAGTACTCCGGTAGCCTGTTGTACTCGCTACAAGCAAGGTATAGCAGAGACCTTAGACCATACCTTGTCGTGCGTGATCCAGGTACGTGAATATTTTGACGCTGTCGCGTATTATACTGATGGACGTCACGATTAAAGGTATAGCCAATATTAGTCAGAGAGTCTTTATTCACACCTTGAAGCACCGTTTTTGTAATCTCATAATACGGTATGACCAAAAATGGGAGAATGTCAGTAAGTTTGTAAATGTCTTTGACATGCGTTTCCATTGGTATACCGTATATGTTTCTTATAGCTCTATTCTGTATTACTTGTATTTCTGATACACACTTTTTTGTGGCAAATCCCCAGATGCACGACAAATATACCATACGAGATCTGTCAACTTCTTATTGTAATCGCGGCTCTATGCTATGATTTTGTAAAAAGTTTTGCCTTAGAGTTCGCATTTCGACAGCATTCAGCCTACTTTCATCCCTGTTTTTCCAAGTCCATACTTCGCTCCCTTACATCAGGGTCGGGACTCGGGACCAGGACTCCATTGTGAACTGCTAATGTTTCCTCTTGCGAGAAACATTTATTTGCCTATGTTGATTTAAGTGCACCGTTCACTCTGTTCCTGGCACTCACCCTCCTTTCAATATCTTTCTGTCATTCCATCTCTAGTAAACATACTTCCCAGATACATACATTTCTCTACTCGTTTTAGTATAACTCCATTTACAGTGATTTCACATTTAGTCATACTTTCATTTCTTTCAAAAACCATCACATTCGATTTATCGACATTCATCAGCAAATCGCTTCCCTCGCATACATCGTAGACCTTTGATACTAAGAATTGCAGTTCCTATTTGTTGTTAGCAAGAAGCCCGGCATCATAAATAACGTTATTAAATAAATTTAAGTGCATAAACATATATTTTTTGCTCAGGTTCTTGATTGGTCCATCCTGGTGATGCTGATTGTCAATTACGATGGCATAAATAATTTAATTCAATTAAACATAAAACCACTTTGTCATGTTTTCATTTCTTTTAAAAATATATGTTTATTATGTCTGTACGCTTTTGTTTGAATCTTAGTAAAAACAAATGTTTGAGCACCCAATGACAAACTACTATTTAATAGTTTATCGGGACAAATATTTATTTATTTATTCACACTCTTTATCAAAATACGATTCCATGTTCACTTTGCCCAGCTAACAAGGGTACATACCCCGTTCCAAGCTAGGCAATTACATTTTAATATATTATAATAGTTAACAAATTAATATAGAGCACATACAAACAAAATATAAACTTATTCGGATACACATTTTGATTCATATACATACATATATACACGCATATATATAAATATACACATATATACACATGTACATACATACACACGTACATACACCCATGCGCATACACATACATACATTCATAAAAACATAGACAATTTATTTATGCGAAACTTCATGGTTGTCATCTATAAATATATATTTTTTGAATTATTCCTTATTTTTTATATTTTATTTTTGACATCCAGTAAGGTTCTCCAATCCGTGGCATGCATCAACTTTTCTGACTCCCTACGACCAATGTCATGAAAGAGCGAGGTCAACACCTTCCGTAACTTGACAACACTCCCGTCTTTCCACGATTCTGGCAAAAGGTTATGGACCTTTTTGCCTGCGTAATAGTGTTGTCTCGATGCCAGAACAGTTTTGACCCCTTCACTTAGTATCAGATCCCTATTAGAGTATCTTGTATTATGGTTGTGGTTGACGCTTGGGTAAATGTCTCTATTTATGTGTGTAACCACTACCGTTCTCAATATATACTGTTGAATAATATTCAGTACTCTGAATTCTTTGAAGAGCAAGTCACTTGGATAACGAAATGTTTTTTTTTTTAATGACTCGGATTAAAGATTTCTGTGCAATTGCTACAGGTTCAAGGGCGGTTTTTGTGCAAGCTCCCCAAATATGTTTTAATACTTTATGTTTTATGCTTACAATGTATTAATATTGTAATAACATGTGTATTTTATTGAATAAAGACGTTTATAATAAATTACAATAAATATTTCGTTCCAAAACAGATGGTAACCGCAAAAGCAAAAAAAGTTACCAGCTGTGAATAATAGAAAGTTTAATTTTAAGTGTCATTTTATTATTCCAAAGCACGTTTGATCGAAGTTATGATAAATTATGAATGTGATTTATTCTGATCGAAAAATAAACCAGCTGCTTCAATCTCATAGAAAATAACAACGCCTGGCAAATAAGCAGATGTCACAAAGACAGTTGTTATTTTTATTGTTGGCTTCTATTTATGCACCTTACTCACCGGATACATAGTGGCGGTCACATAAATTGCATTGCCTAATATTTTGAGGCTTTTCGGGAATCGCATGGAGTGTAAATGAAATGCTTTAATTTAAAAAAAATGAAATTAAGATTAAAGATCAGTCCCCTCACATTTAAATAATATTACATTCTGCAAGTTCTAGGACCAACTATCATATGCATTCGCGTATCTCCAGACTACAGATATGGTAATCAGTATGCTTATTAAAAACCTTATGTTAAAATATGAACCTGAATATATTAAAAAAAAAAAAAAGTTTAATTATTCGTCAATATTTATTTTATCCCCTTTAGAGTAATTACCATTAGAGGTTATACACATATGCCAATGTTTTTTTTCAACCTTCATACTACTTCTCGTAGGACGATATCGGAATGGCTTTTAGATCCCTTTCGCGAATTTTCTTTTGTCACCTCAATCGAGTCAAAATGCTTTCCGAAAAGTGGTAATTTGAGTTTGAGGAACGGGAACAAGTCACACGGAGCCAAAATAGTGCATAGGGAACAGAAAACGGTGCACAGGGAACGACTTTTATGTTGTTTCTGGCAAAATAATCGCGTGCAGGAAGAGATGTGAGATACGGTATTTGGTCCTGGATTTGCAAATTATAAACCAAGTTTGATTTGATGTTGTTACTAACAACATAATGAGGAACTTCAGCCCTACGGGAAATTGGATACACAAAATTTTTTCTGACGCGCGGTAAAAATTAGAGCATTAAATTGTATCGCAAAGTGTCTTTGAAATGTATAAAAAAAACAATAAAAAATATTTTAATATAAACGCACTAGTTTGAACGACGTCACTGGTTCATATAAACCAACCAATGATATGAAAGCTGTAAAGGATATCCGGTTAGCTCACCGTAAACGAACCAATCGGGAGAACTGACAGAGAAGATTCCTCTGAACACGCGAAGTTATTTCATAAATACAAAAGTTTAAAAACCATAGCGCTGATAATAACAGATATAAAAATAAGAAAATTAACTTTTTTGGCTTAGTTTAATAGTCTTTAAATTATTAAAAATAAAAAACGGATCTTCTTCTTAGACTTTTCTCTACGTTTGAAAACGTTTCTTGTTTTTTTTATATTTGTATTTACGTATTATATTTTTAGATACGTTGGTCACGCAATCTTATTATTTATATATAATGTTTCTTTTTTTATGTCCAATGTATACGTTGAAGGTAATTTATGCCGTTTATATTGTAAACTAAAAAACAAAAAATAAATAACATTTTCTCGCTTTTTCTCGTGTAAGATTTGTTTTACCAATAAGGTAACAATATATTTCATTGATGAGTTCTGAAAACGACCCTTAAGTGTCACGGCTAGGTAGAGATTCAAAAAGGGAAATTTAGAAAGAAAAAAAACAAGAATAGTAAATGGTTTAGTAAGTGACATTTATGTTTTGAAGCCACCTGTGCGCTGTTTTATCACAATTTTATCAAGGATATTTTCACTAAAATTATTTTTACTAATAATTCCCGATTCTTTTCAAATATGATAGACTTTAGAAAAAGCTTCGTCACTCCGAAGAATAATGATCTTTGTCCCCTGAATTAGAGCCTCCTAACAACGCACCATATAAATTTTAACTCGTCATTTTTCACTTTCATCTTCAAACCGGTTTAATTATTTTTTATATTATATTACGCGAGCGAAATACAGTACTTATGGTGTATTTATTTCATTTTATTTATTTATTCATACTTTTCTCTTACAATAAACAATAATAAAAATAATGTGACCTCACTGGGGTTACTCGTGCCGAGGACACTTAACAAACATATTTTTTTGAAATGTATTTACATTTAAGAATAAACAAAGAAGATTAACTTAATAAACAGAGATAATTAACAAAATATTAGACTGTTTTAAAAACGAGGTATATATGTACATCTATATTATTTATATTACAAAACGCACAATGAAAATAACAAAAACCTAACATAAACTATACACTTGTGGAGCAGTTGATTCAATATTGGTTTGGGCGAATGAGACAACCCATTTTACTTCTACCTAGCTCCACTATCCATTTTTTATAGCCTTTTTAAACATTTTCTCGTTACTAATCGTTTTAGTAGATAGTGGAAGTAAGTTATATATTTTAATTGAATTATACTCAAAATCCCTTTGTCCGAAAGTGGTATTAGTTTGTATTTGTTTAAGTTGACCTGATGGTGGATAAGGCACTGCGTTGGTATTTCGATTGCTGCGTATCTGGATCCATTTACACATTACCATTACATGGGAGGCAAGGTGATCAGTGATCCTCCGACTTACCCATCTGAACCATTCTTTCAATTATTAAAGGTACTTGATATCCGACAGATTTACATCGAGTGTTCAACGTCTCACATGTTCTCCAAAGTTCTCCAAAACAACGTCTATATTTATTTATTTATTCATTTAAAATTACAAAATTAAATATTTATGAAATTATTAAGGCTTTTTAGGCTATGCCCGTGTCAAGCCACAATAAATAACAATAAAAATACATAGTAAAATAAATTAGATCAAATTATAATGACATAGAATCACAATCTAGAAAAAAAGGTAAATGTATTAAATAATCAAATTCCAAAGAATACAATGCAAAAGAGATGATCAGAAATAATTTTTAAAATATAAATTATACAAATTAAGAATCACACATAATCAAATATACAAAATAGTGGTATCATTAAAATCAACAAAATAATAGTCAAATATAGTAATATTAAAAAAAATAAAACACAAAATAAGCATAATTGAAAAATTGAAACATATAAAAGCATAATTGAAATGATAATTGAGTTATCTTTCTAGAAATTCACTCAATTTTAGTAAGAAATATAAGGAATAGGAGCAATAAATCATATGCCAAATAGTAGTACGTACTAAATTAAATTATACAAAAATACATAATAAAAAAAACATAAAAATTATCAATATATATAATATATATATTTAGGATGAAGATCCATAACTGGATTTTATCGAGGGGTTACAGACTACTGTATATAATATTGCTTCGGGAATAAATATATAATATCGATGCTGTCTTAATTATTATTTATATACGTATATGTATATGAATATCATCTTTGAATAAACTAAATAGTGATGCTCAATAATTTGTGAAAATGTATTTTAACTATTGCTAATCGAAGCATAAAATTATTTATTATTATGTTTATTAAATTACATATTCTACCATATAGATGTGTTACTTTTATTACTTTATTGAATTATTTTGTATTTATTTTTACTATCAATTAATTATTATCGAATTGAATTATAAAATTACTCTTAATTATAAATTACATATTGCCATGTGTTATTCATTAAGTTTTCTGCATTCCATTTCTTGACATGTATAAATTTTTATTATGTTTATTTTTTAAATATTATTTTATAGATTGTTTTGGTTATTTTGTATATTGTTTAATATGTTTATAAATGTTTTGATTGAAATATAGAAGAGTCCCGACTTAACACGGAATTTTCTAACAAGTGAGGACATAAAAAAATACAATTGTGCTATGATAAAATTGAACGTAGTTATGCAGAAAGCAGCCAGTCCACAATTTTCAAAAAATGAGATGGTAATGTTATCGGGTGCAGTAAGGTTAATTCTATGTTTTGCTAAAAACAACCAGACCGCTTTTATACAAAAAAACTGTATTAATCACCTTCTGAAAATGGTGTCGATCACAAAAACAGCATTTCTCAATTGGCAGAAAACACCCACAGCACTCGAAAAAATATGATACTTCTAAAATCATTGAAACTGGTCAAATACATTATTGGATTCTTGTTTGTAATATTTAAAAAAAATCATGTTCTCGTTATTTATCACTTGTTAAAGTCGAAAACATTCCAACTGTTAAGTTCTATTATCTCAGTTTCACTTTTCTATAGCTGGCTGCTTTCTGCATTCTGCATTCTACGTTCAATTGTGTATTGTGTGCATTAAATAAATAAAGTGCTTAAGGCGCCAATCCAGGGCCAGTGAAATATTGCAGTGTAGTTTTCCTCTTTCCTCTTTTTTCCTTTTTCCCATTGAGTAATAGTTTTGATTAAAGGTAATTTATAATAAAATACGTTTATTTCCATTTTTATATATCTTTAGCTTTTTAATCTTTTTTTTCTATTGAATATGTTCTGTACCTAACGTAACACATATTCATACACAAATAACATCAACCCTGATGGTGGACGCTGTAACGCGATCCGAAACGTAGGTAAAAAGTACGAACGACACACGGCATAATAACCTAGAAAAACTTATTGTGCATCTTAACGGCCGTGAAAATCTAAGAAGTTTAATTACAAATAACATTATGAACAAAAAGTTAAGTAAATAAATAAAAAAAATAGTTGTCTAAATATTCATTCAGGGCCCACCAAGGGCTGTCAAGCTTATGATGATGATGACAATTTGACAGGATTTACTCGCTTTTAACAATTTAACAATAACATGGCGTTTAAAATAGTCTGGAATGTATTGTTTATGAAGCCGAAAAACTCGCTCTCCTGCACATTTTATGTTTTGGCGTTTTGGATAGTTCAGAATTGAATAGATGAAACATTCTAGTGTAAAACCACATTTTAAAATTAATCGAACCCGAGACCTCTGGCATGGTAGGCAAACGCGCTGTTCATTAGATGTCGAGTCGGACACATTGTCATAACCCCGTTTAATGTCAAGTAAATAAATCGGAAATTCATTTATTGAATTAATTAGTTTTTAAAACCCGGTCATTGAGTCCATCGCCTTCCTTAATATACTACGAACAATGTTTTCTATCTTTTGTTCTATGTTCTTGGCACTGCCGTACTTTTCATTAATCTTTATCTCAGAAAACTTTTTTCTTCGTAAAATTCATCCTATCTCTCCCAGCTTTCTTCACCGCGGGCATTGTTTTGATAAAACAAACGAAATCGCGATGTCTAATTGTTGCTGTGTTCGGTTTAATTCATATTTTTCCATGGCAAAGGTCTCGAATGATGAAATCAGCCGAGAGTGCAAATCTAATTGATAAGATTAAGGAAGGGTCACTGAGATAGTTTGGTCATGTACATAAAATGGATGATAAAAGAATAATGAAACATTTAAATATCGCGAGAATTAACGGTAATGTAGGACGAGTACGACCAAGGAAGACATGGCGTGATCAGATAAACCAAAATCTTAAATCTGGTCATGTCAAAAGCAGACAGAACCGAAGAGCATGTATGACAAGATGTTAATATGTGGGAGAAGCTAGGAGTTTATGTCAGAATAGACGTATGTTGCGGTCCATCCTTTCTGTCTACCCTTACGGAGAAATGGCGTGATGGTAGTTGTAGTAGAAGCGGTATCGAGTTCGATTCATGGCAAGTCGACGAGAAATATATTTATTTATTTATTTACGTACATAAGTTTATTGTACATTATTTGCGACAATAAGTCCTAAGGGACCAAAAGTCCTGTGTTTAGATGGGACGAGCAATTATATGACCCAGACACACGATTATAGGATAGGATTAGAAACATAAAAAATAATTATAAAAAATATTTAAAAAACATATATATGGCACATCAATATGGTAAACAGTAAACTTAAGCATTCTGAAAATAATCCAGGAGTTTTCTACTCAAATCCCTCCCACTAAGGAAAATCCAGTCCTTAACTCCTTTCTTGAAAATACTTTTTGCCCTTGAGAGGTTAATACGTTCTTCCAAAATATTGAACACTCTCGGTGCGACAATTGAGAGATGTCTCTGAGCAAAAGTCGTACGGGTTTTGGGGATGACGTAATTCATGCTCTGGGAAAACCTCGTACGGACATTTTGCTGAGACGTCTCCTTATTGTTTGACTAGAAGTGTGTCAGCGCTTCTTTTAGGTACAGTTGTCTCATATCCAGCACCTTCATGTATTGGAACAGCTGTTCTCACCGGTATGTTGGAGGGCGCCGGAACATTATTCTCAATAATAATTTCTGTGAAATTATGAGCGGCTTGAAAATGGATACCGCACAACCTGGACTATACTATACTGTACATTTAATTTTATTTTATTTGGGAAATCAACAGTTTTACATACATATTTATAGTAAACAAACAGATATAGTGTATAAACTCAGAACTAATAACAGATTTCCACATAGTATACAAAGTTAGTAAGGAAAATATATTACATATCAAATAAATACATATAATTTATACATATAAAAATGTTATTTTCATGTACTCAATAATCAAAGATTTTTTAAATATTTATTTTGAGAACATTAAGTTACTGTAAATTGGGCGGGATTAGGACAAGAATGCTTGAAGAGAGGATAAGGAGGGGAAGGGAGATGTACATATTTATTATTATAATGTCTACTAAGTTACATAATGCATTTTTAGTGTAAATTTTAAATCTGACAGAATGATGTTTGTGTAATCTATATTTGTAAATTTTGTATTGTACACTGAAAAAGTCCTACGAAAAAAAGCATTTTTAGCATACGATATTTTACTTATTGGTAGATGAAACAGGTGGTACCGTCTACAATACTTGCTATTCCTGGACATACCAATGAAAATACTTACCTGTATCCATTTTAGAAGTCTGTCTGGTGGCCTCTTTCCAGATCCGCAAAATGCAAAAACAAATTTTTAACTCAAATAAACGGTTTATTCATTTTCTGTGTTTCTAAATAATTATTTATTTAGAACAGACAGGCGCCGTGGCGCAGTTGGTTAGACAGCCATCTGTGAAACTGGCGTCGCGGGTTCGATTCCCGCCAGTTGCAAGAAAAAAATCCAAGAAAGATTTTTTTCTCAATTGGTCTGGGTGTTGTGGTGTATTTTTCATTACCTCCTTCCATATCCCCTCTATCCCACCTGCTGACAAGCCTCAAAATAGAGGCTTAGCGGGTTATTCAAAAAAAATAAAAAATATTCGCTTTATTTAGAATTTACATTTACTGCTTTTTAAGCCCTTATCACCATCGGTGCTCCTCAGTATATGTATAGTCAATTTGTCTGTCACTCTCAATCTAATTTTCCGAATTATGACGGCGGTATGGTATGTAAGTTTATCAGGTTGTTTAATAAACTGGGTGAAACAAGCCCGATCGGGAAACCAAAACCGTTACCATCTCTCCATCGGCCATTCTGCAACAGTTCGTTTATATCACATTTTTCACATTATTTTACTTCATGCAAAGACACCTTGATTCAGTCAATCAAATAAAATTATCCAAACCTATCAAGCAGGGGCGAATCGTCAAAGTAAGCGATTATGCACAGCTTACCATTATATTTGACTTTAAATTATAACAATTTATAGTAACCATGTTAATGGGAAAATATATAAAGTAATTATTATTTATTATAAATCACCTTTTATATCTTTTTACAAAAAAACATGTATGAAGTGCGCCCAGCCCATTCTTACCGAACGATAAAACTAGCCGATTACCTCAGCTTATTCTTCAATACAAAAAAGTACACTGTATTTTTCGTCTTTAACCTAAGTCGGCTTTTTTAGTACTAAAACAAACTTGCAGATTACAAATATTTTTAGAAGATTCTCTATTTGGAAACTAGTATTTCGAACATTGTTTCCGAAGGACTATTTTTCTTTGATGGGATACCGTTGAAATATTATGTATCACATAGGACAGGTGGCGTTCGCAGTGGCCGTTTTAGGCATTATTCATTTTAAAAGAAATCGGCCAGTGCTCAAGTCTTGACAGTACTGTCAATGACAGATAATAATGAAAATATCTGCGGAATGTCATTTTGGTATGTGTTAATAAACTTTTATACAAGTTTAGTATTCTAATAAAATAGTGTTGATAAAAGCTACGTATATCGCGTGGTTAATAATAATTGTTGTTTGAGTTGATTTTCACAGAACCACAGAAAAAGTAGTAATTTATAATTACATTACTTACATGTTATGTAAGTACTTATATGTAGTACAAATTAATGAACATTTTTAATAGATTACCTATAAAATAAATCACGGCTCGCCACTGCTATCAAGTCCAAAAAAGAATCAGTGTTTATAAATTCACTCTATTCCTAGAATTATTCTATTCAAAACCTAGCATCAACCTATTTAAAACCTGGCATTTTTTTATTTAAATTTTTTCATTGATTACGGATTACATACATTTAACAAAATATTTTAACTTTTAAAATTCACATTCTACTGTTAATAATAATATTTATAACATCTTTTGTAAAGGTTGTCTGAGTCTTTTGTTTAGTTTTGTCTGATAATTTATTGTATAATTTCAGTCCGTGGTTTATTAGTCTCGATTGTCCTTTTCTCGTTTTAAAAGGTTGTTTATGATATTTTTCTGATATTTTCGTATTGTGTTCATGTTTACTACAGTTTTTTTCAAGTTTTAATTCTTCGTCTTCAATTTCATCAGTGGCGAATTTATGAATAAATTTTAAGGATTCTAGTTTAAAGAGTTTAGTTACATTGAATTGTTTAGTTTGTTTAAAAGGTTCTTTAGTTGCTGTTAGATAGGGTAGGTCATATACTAACTTTTACATTTTATTTTGCTGTCTTTGTAGTCTGTTTATGTCATTTTGATTTTCTGTTTCTCGTAGTAGTTGCATATAACATATTTTAGTTTTTACATGGGCTTCATACATTTTTTTTCCTTTATTGGAACAAAGTTTTTGACTATAAAAAAAGACTCGATAATGTCGCCACTTTGCTAATTAAATTGTTGATATGATATGTTCATGTCAATTGTCTGTCTATTGTTAGTCCTAAGTATTTTACATGTTCAATTTCAGTTAGTCGTTCATTATTTGTGTAAGCATCTACTTTGTGACATTTTTTTCTAGATTCAAAATGGATAATATTGCATTATTGTTCATAAAATGTAAGTTTGTTTGTAATTGTCTATCATCCTACCAACCTATTAACCACGTAATATAAAAACCTGCTCTTGAATACGAGTACAACGTCTTTAATAATACATCACGGCGGCGAAGGATCAGCTGATATGATCCTGACTGATACCCGCCTCCCTGCCCTACTTGTTAATGAACCCTCTTCCCTTTTACGGAAATAGACAACACATGAGTTTTCTGCATTGTTGCCATGGAGGTTATTTGATTTGAACCTTGCTAGGTCCAAAAACAATGCGCACTTTGATTCCTCGAAGGACATCTTACTTTTCCAACCATGCGCTAACGAATTTTCCAAGTTTATCAAAATTATTCGGATTGTAAAAGAAAATAGAAAATCAAGTTCATTCATTCTATTATATCAAGCATTGTTTTTCTTTCCACGTCAAGAATTGGATATCTCCAAAGGATGTGTTCAGCTGTCTGAATGCCCATCCCGCGCGCGCAGTTCGGACTTTCAGCATATAAAAATAATTGAATTCGCCATGACCCGTCACTAGTTGGATCACGTAGTGACTCATGTTTAGGGTTTTAAGTTCCATTCTGCAATGAATGCTCCTATCTGATTTACCATTCGTCAAGAGTTTTCATCCTGACAGCAGCAATCAAGGGATCCGTTGGTCGCGAAGCTGGAAGGTTACGCCAAAATAATCTACTTCCTTACCTTTTTTAAAAAAATTACCGCAACAAACACCATCACCTTTAAATGGGCTGGGAGTTCACCCACAAAGACTGAAACAGTAGCATTAGATGCAGTCCAACATCTTACTGTAATAGCAAGCAGTGGTGGTCTCTGTCCACTCAGAATAGCTCTCTGTGTATATTGAATATTCGCGAGATGGCACCACACACTAGCCACATATGTCACTTGGGCGACGTAGACTCTCCTGCAAATCTGTCTAACTGCGCCACTGCCCAGCCCCCAGGTGACCCTGTTGACTCTTCTCACATTCATAACAAATGTATGGGCCTCGTCTTACCACGTTATTCTTCAGCAATTCCTTTTCTGTTAACAGTGGCAGACTTTGGAATGAGCTACGTAAATAAACATACTTTCTTTAGCCACCTGAAATGCCAATTTTTTAAATATATTCTTAGAACCCCAATTTACCATTTTTTTTCTTTCTGGATCTTGTTACTGTCTCCTTCCTGTATTTTTACCTTATCCCACAGTATATGCCTACTTTTTCTCATCAGGTTTCCACAAGTATGGAACTAGGAAGTGGAGCTGATTTCAGGCTTCCTAAGATAATACTGTCTGGAACTCAAAATAAACTTTATTATAAAGGTTTGAAAATGTTTTATGAGTTACCAGAAAGTTTTAGAAAAGCTGGAAGCATATCCACTTTTCGATCGAAATACTTTGTTTACATTACGGTTAAATAATATATAATGTTCGAATTATAGATAAATACTTTGAGTTATTGATTATTACTAAAGTGTGTTATTAGTAATTAAAAGTAATGTAATATTTTCATTTTACAAGCTTAAGATTCTTACCGCGCTCGAGGCTTGGGGACCTTGGTTCCATTTCTGGCAAGGTAGATGTGAAATTTTCGTCTAAAAGGTTGTTCTACACTACAATATTCTGTGATTCCTAGACTGGCATCTGATGTGCAAGACTGATTGCCTCATCTTACCAATGACGCTGATAATTAAAAAAAAAAATGTTTAAAATAAATCATGATATTTAGCGGATGAGTTTCGTCTATTCGCTATGGCGGGCGGGCGGGCGTGCGGTAGCGGGCGGTAGCGGTACCAGGGTCAGGCTGTGGATCGATAGACGCTTTCTGGGTCGCGTACCACCCCCTATCGCCCCTAGTCTGCCGCTATAGGGGGTTGGGGCGGGGAAGGGTTGCTAGACTAGCACCGCCAGAAGGAAATGACGTTCCGAAGATATTCGAATTTCGGAACCTAACGTTTGGCTAAGAAGATTATTTTTTTTTAATTTTAATTAATATCCGAATATATTTTTTCGTCAGAATAAAAAAATATTTTTTTTCGTCAAATTTATTTGACAAAACCAAAATGTCAAAGTCCGCGAGGAGTTGTCAAAATAGCGCGCCGGAGATAATGACGTTCTTAATTAGGAATTAGGAATCTTACATCAGGGAAGATTAATTGGACACAGATATAAAAAAAAAAAAACAAAAATTCGGCTAAGCTCGTTATTTCCTGTTAGTATTTTTTCAATGAAAAAATGAATATTTAATCAAGGTGGTATACAGATATGTATTAGCCAGACCTTCATAAAATATTATATAAATCAGCGCCCTTGAGACGTTTTTCACAAAATGGCGCCATAAAAAAAATATTTAAATATAATAATATAATAAACGTTTTCAAAATATTCTGTGTTAAATTTAAAAAGTTTTTTTTTTTGAGTATTTAAATGAATAAAAAATGTAATGTTTTTTTCCCTAATTTCCTAGTATAGTTCTGTAGAATTGAATATTGATTATTGAGTTTATTAATTTATTGATGGTATCTTAGGAGTAAATAATTCTAAAAATTCTTACGGTGAGAATGTCCAAGGTGTTTTACTTTAGTAATTAATCGTTGCACATTTTAAATGTATAATATTTTATTGTTATCAAAAACATTTTTCACTTTGTGGTATGACATTTTACACTTATTTGTTTACGATCCATATCAGCCAATAAAATCCTATTCTAATAATGACTGAAAAATGGAAAACGCAAATTCAGTTTTAAAGATATTTCTTAATAAATCTTATAATTTATAATAAATTAATATTTAAAATAACAAATTGTGTAATTGACAAAACACTTAAATTTCAAATAAAAGGTATAAATAAATGAAAAATAACATACATTATAAACAACTGGATATCAATTTGTCAATATTTTTTACTTTTCAAGTATATAAACTTTATTGATATACGTATTAATAATAATTTAAGTTCCACTCCAAGCACAAAAGCTTATCTTGAAGCTTTTTAGAGAGTAACAGCATTAAACACAAAAATCCCCTATTATTATTTCATGTGTATTAATACTGAAATGTACTTTTTTAAATAGACTTTTAAGCTAAGATTTTTTTCCATGTATCGCGTTACAAGCGTAATGATTTTTTAAAGTTTTCTGTTTTTTAAATTACTCCGCGTGTGACCGTCTCAAGTTCTCTTCCGCTTTTTTTCGGTCAGTTCTGCCGATTGGTCCGTCGGTGGTAAGTAAACCGGAAAATGAGTTAAATGAGTGAGTAATATCAAATCAATTTTGTATTCCATTTTAGAATAACAAACGACTTAAAACAGTATTTTAGAATTAAACCAACGACTTCGAAAGTACCTTATTTAAACCATTTTTACATTTTAATCCAAATGAAATTTCTATGGAAATTTTTATCTCGCTTTTCTCCCTGTATTGTTGCACATCGTACACACATTTTAAAATTATATTTACGACAATGAATACAAAAATATAAGGGCAAAGCAACGTACAGAAATACTAATAAAAATAGATAGTATTGGTATGTCACCATGGTTGTTCAACATATTTTTATTTTATTTGGGAAACCAACAGTTCTACATACATATTTATGATGTAATTACTTATATTTACATATTTTATTTTATTTTATTTTATTTGGGAAATCAACAGTTCTACATACATATTTTTAGTAAACAAACAGATATAGTGTATAAACTCAGAACTAATAACATATTTCCACATAGTATACAAAGTTAGTAAAGAAAAAATATTACATATCAAATAAATACAATAATTTATACAGATAAAAATGTTATTTTCATGTTCTCAATAATCAAAGATTTTTTAAATATTAATTTTGAGAACATTAAGTTACTGTAAATTGGGCGGGATTAGGACAAGAATGCTTGAAGAGAGGATACGGAGGGGAAGGGAGATGAACATATTTATTATTATAATGTCTACTAAGTTACATAATACATTTTTAGTGTAAATTTTAAATCTGACAGAGTGATGTTTGTGTAATCTATATTTGTAAATTTTGTATTGTACATTGAAAAAGTCCTACGAAAAAAATCATTTTTAACATTTTACTTATTGGTACATGAAATAGGTGGTACCGTCTACAAATCCTGACTGGCACATGTATTGTTATTACACCAAGCAGCGCTGTACAGTCAACCATTCCTGTCATAATTTTGTAAAGCAGTAGTTGGTCCGCACACACTGCGGTATTGTAGAGAAATGATTCCATGGAAGGTGGAGGCAGTGAGAGTAGATACATAAGAAATACCGGTTTTGTATTTAAGGTATTTTATAAATTTGTTTTGAATATTTTCTATTCTACTTATGTATATATGGCATACTGGGGATTCCATATCTTATACATAAGTTATTAATTTAAAAAAATACTTGGTACACTTCCACTTATTTATTTTGACCTATTGATGCTTTCACCCTCTAATGGGCATCTTCAGACTGGTGAATATTATACAGTGTAAGGATAATTTATATAAAACTAAATATTATCTTAAGTGTTGGTACATTTGAAAATAAGTTGAAAAATATACAATACGCTATATTTCAATGGAACAGAGTGAGACAAATTATTAAAACATGTGTTGGCGGTGTACTTTAAGAGAATATTCTATTATATGAAAAATATTTATTGTTTTATTACAATGTACAGGGTGCAATTGAGGGGGCTAATAAAGGCGTGTTTTTGAATTCATCTGCTGATTTATTAAAATTCTATCGCTATTATTTTTTATCCTATTTATTTCTAAAATTTCCAATCTATCTAACTTTTGACCTTTATGTCCTACATGTAAAATTTTATGTTTTTTGATTTGTCAAAATTGTGTTTTAATTCATTTAAATGTGATGCATAGTTTTATATGTCGTTATTTAATCTATGTGAAGCTAAATATTCTATCAGTCTACATTTAATTGCTCTCCCGCTTTCCGGGGTGAAAGCGCTAATTAGTCAAAATAAATAAGTGGAAGTGTACCAAGTATTTTTTAAATTAATAACTTATATGTAAATATAAGTTATTACATCATTACAATGGAATTCCATCAAGAATTGTGAATAAATAATTTAAATGAAATACATATTTAAAGTAAACAAACATATACATCGATAACTGTATGAAAGAACTGACAGATTTAAGAATGGGAGCAAAAGTGAGTGGTATAACTGTTAACTGTCTTTTGTTTGCGGATGATGCCGTGCTTCTTGCTAGCAGCAAAAAAGCCCTGCAATTCTCGGTAACAAAAGTCTACGATGTAGAAAAGCGATTTGCTTATGAATGTTGATAAATCAAAAGTGATGGTTTTTGAAAGGGATGAAAATATAACTAAATGTCAGCTCGGTGTGAACGGAGATATTCTGAATCAGGTAGAAGAATTTGTGTATCTGGAAGTATGTTTACTAGGGATGGGAAGACTGAGAAAGATATTTAAAGGAGTGTGAGTGCCGGGAACAGGGTAAATGGTGCACTGGAATCTATATTAGCAAACAAATATTTATGGCAGGAGGCAAAACTAGCAGTTCACAATGTAGTTCTAGTGTCAACTCTAATGTATGGGAGCGAAGTATGGAATTGAAAAAATAATGATAAAAGTAGGTTGAATGCTGTCGAAATGCGATCCGTCAGGCGAATGTATGGTAAAACGATGTATGATAGGTATATTAAAATACTTCGTCGAATGGGATCAGTTTTGAATTATTGAATTATATGTCAATCAATTGAAAATAATTTTTGGGTGTGTATTATGAATTAAATTTGAATTGAAAGAAAGTTTGACTGAAGGGGCATTATCATATGAAACTGCCGAAAAAAAATGTTGTTTTTTTCGTGATTTTTTAATTAACTATATAATTTAGTAATTAGGGTTAAAAAAATAAAATATTATAATTACTATGTGGAAAAGAACTTTGACGGGTTATTTTTTATTCAATGGCTACTACCAGCTAAAATTCATGGTAAAGGAAATCGAGAGAAGATAATTCAGCTTTGTAGCGTTGTGGTTGGCGCATTTGTCTTCCATGTTTGAGGTTCCGGATTCAATTCCTGGCAGATTCGTCATGAAATAATTGTTTTAAAGGTGGTTTAGCCCTGCACCATTTCACTGTCCTTTAACTGGTACCTGAAGCGTAAGATTGATCACCTAACCTTCATGTAACAGATGATCAAAGCACACGGTATTTGGTGTTTCAATGTAGTGCCCTATGCACCATATTACAGGGGTGAATCGTCCATATAAGCGATTATGCGTGGCTTAGCATTATATTTGACTATCGATAATTGTTTTTAAGTAACTATATTAATGGGAGAGTAAAACAAATAATGATTATTTGCGATGGTTTTCACGGTCGCTGTTATCAATTTGTTTCTTTTTTGGGTAATACTGTGTGTTGGATTTGTTTATAGACGTTTCGGCTACCATTGCAGGAGCCATCTTCAGGGTAAACTGTGTGGGGAACAAATCCAACTCACGGTATCATCCAAAAAATAAATATTTTAATGACTGTTTATTTTTTATCACCGCTACCATTTATAAATTGGGCCTAACGCCAGCCGGTTCCCAGTGAACAAAAAAACTAGCCGATTTTTCTAGCTTACTCATCCATACAAAAGTAAGAGCTTTATTTTACTCAGTTGCGGTATTTTCGTACTAAAACAAGCTTGCAGATTACAAATATTATTTGCAGATTCTCTATTTGGAAAATAGTATTTCGAACATTCCTAAGGACTATTTTCCTTTGAAATGTTACAGTCGACATATGACATTAGACATGTGGCGACGCTCGGCGTGGTTCTTTTTGGCATTATTCATTTGTAGAAGGAATCAGCCAGCAAAGTGCACAGTATTGACATTTCAATCATAATGAAAATACATCTGCTGAATGTCATTATGGTATATTTTAGTAAACTTTAGTAGCAGTGTTATTAAAATAGTATAGAATATAGCTACATAATAATAATTGTTTTTTGAGTAGATTTGATATATTATTTGGGATGAAATTCACACAAACACAGAAAATGTAGCCATTTATATCGTTCGTACCCTGATTAAACCCTCTAAATGACAAAATTTAAGAAAACAAATTAACATTGCAGTTATATCTCATTTTTTGAGTTTTATCAACGAATAAAATTATCTAAATCCAGCGAGGTTTAGCTTCAAAGTTAGCATGCATAAAAACCGACTAAAAGTATTTTTTTCATTAATGTTATCTGGTGATAATAATTATTTCCATTGTTGAATTAACTACCTGGTAAAAGAAGAAGTATACAAAATCGGAAAATTGTTTTGAGGCGTTGCCTAGTGGGTGAATTGGCTCAGCCGGATTAAGCTCACCCACATGATAAAGGTTTCAGCTCTTTTACTTCACAAAAGTCAACAGATGGAAGAGTTGAGATAATGTGGATGTTCAAACATAGACAGAATAGTGAATGTTGCACAGTGTGTTAAGTGGCCACTTAAACCAATAACTTCATATCAAATAGCTTCCTAGTAACTTCTGGTGTACCACAGGGTGCCCACTTGGCCCCTCTTCTATTTAATCTGTTTGTTAATGATGCTGCTAATGTTTTTTCTTTTACAAAATTCTGGCTTTTTGCTGACGATAACAAGATACTTAAGCTAATTAAAAATATTGATGACTGTGTCAGACTCCAAGAAGACATAAATGCATTTCATACTTGGTGCAAAACTAATAACATGGAACTTAACATCGATAAATGCAAAATTATTTCATACCATAAATGTAAACATCCTTTTATTTTTGATTATAAACTTAATGGCCAAGTTCTTTCGATTGTCACCTCTATAAGAGATCTTGGAGTGATCCTAGATAATAAACTAACTTTTCTGGAACACTTTGATAATATAGTAAACAGATCCTTAAAAATTTTAGGCTTTATTAATAGAACTACGTCTGATTTCCAAAGTATGCTTACACTTAAAACACTTTATTGCTCTTTAGTTCGCCCTATTCTTGAATATGCATCTGTAATCTGGTCCCCTCATTATGCTGTTCATATCAAGCGCCTTGAATCAGTTCAACATCGTTTTATAAGAAAAATTGCATGGAAGATGGGATTGGAAAGAGGAGACTATTCATATTCTGATATGGAGAGGTTTTTAAGCATATCAAGTCTTGAAAAACGCAGATGCATTGCAGATATAATCTGCATGTATAAAATTATGAACTGTCTCATTGATGCCCCTGAAATTTTGCAAAAGATTCTTTTTAACGTTCCCACCCGTAGACTAAGAAATAATGAAATGCTTTTCCTCGGTCACTACAGGACCAATTATGGTGCACAGTCGCCTTTGCCCAGAATGATCAGGCGGGTGAACGATCATCAAGATCTTGATTATTATGGTGTAAGGATGTCTTTCTTTACAAATCAGCTAAAGAATCTGTATAGTTAGCCTATGCTTTTTACTTAATCTAAAAAATCTATCATCTGTCTTTGCTGCTTATTTCTGTTCCTTATATTTTTTTATTCCTTTGTAAAAATTTCTTTTAATTGTAATGTTTATAATGGACTTTGTCCGTAAATAAATAAATAAATAAATAAACCAGCCAATGGCAGGTCGTAATATTCCATTATTCCCTTCTCAAAAAATTTTTCTCTCTCTGTTGCAACAAATTTTAATAAGTATTTCCATTTACCGGATTTTTTTTCTTGAAATCTCATCTATCTAATCTAAACAATTTAAAGGAACTAAGATGGTTTCATGAGTGTGAGTCATCTCCAAAATATGAACAGGAAGATCGGAAGTGACTTTTGTTGAGTCAAACATTCAGATTGATTTATCTCAGTAAAGAAAATAATGCATTTAAAGGGTATACCGACGCGCGACGATATGTAGGTATAAATTTATGATTTTTTTTTTTAGCTTACCTATAAAAAAATCACCGTTCGCTACTGGTGTCTTGGGCCTGAACCCCGTTCTAAAAGAGCAAGCATGTTAGTCATACGCTTCAGTCTAGGGACTAGAAAAATATTGAAGTGATAAAACTCCGCCGCACCTCGAGTATTGAAGGAAAGCTTTTCTCTAAATGTAGGTACCCAATGAAAATATTCTAACAAGTAATTTACATTGGATTGTGAATATTTTATAGGTGAAAATGCTAAAATCAATAAGGAGAAGTTAACAGAAAGGCCAACAAATCATTTAACAATACAAATAATATAATATACAATACATTTAATATGCCGATGGGTTTTAGAACATGACTGTTCCTTTGTCAAGGTTTAAAATAAACTAACACTGAATATTTTAAATTAGTAAATATTTTAAATTTAAATGTTTAAATGTGCGTCTGTAATGGAATATCCAAAATCTCCTAAAATACCAAACTGATAAACTTCAATCTATTTTCAATACAGGAGCAAGGCTTATTTCAAGAGTAAAAAAATATTATCACATCTCACAACGTTTTCGAGATTTGCACTGGTAAAAAGCCCAGAGAGAATAAAATACAAGCTTTACTGGACAGTATTGAAATCCCTTCATGAAATGGCTCCAAGATATTTATCGGACCTCTGTATTAGAGAAAACATAATTGACTTTTGGGTCAGTGTTTGATTCAGGCAGAAGAAAACTTGTCGAAATTCGGTGCTGTCCAAACACTAGGTTCGAAAATTGGCCTCCGTGCCTGGAACTAATTGCCTTCACACTTGCAAATCATCGGCAGTCCCAGTCAGTTCAGATCTCATTGCCGCCATGAAAATCGTACTATGAAAATCCCGTTACGGCCACAAAACAATGCACATTAAGATTCCTCAAAGGGTATCCCACTTTTACACCCATGCGCTAGTAAATTTTGCAAGTTTACCAAAATTGTTCGGATCGCAGTAAAAACCGGAATTCCATGTCAGTCCTATTACTTCCGTCAAGCTGTCGAGCATCGTTTCTCTCTCCACGTCAAGAATAAGACATCTCCAAAGGATGTGGAACCGAACTCAAGTTATGTGTTGTCTATTTCCGTAAAAGGGAAGATAGTTTATCTACTAATACACTAACAAGTAAGGCTGGGAGGCGTGTATCGGTCGGGGGTCGGGCTGAGCTGCTCCTTCGCCACCGTGGTGTGTTGTTGAGGACGCTGTCCTAGTATGTAGGATTTGGTTTTCATATTGCATGTGGTTAATAAGTTTGGTTGTTAGGTTGGTTGATAGATTCTTTGATAGGTCTTGACTAGAATGATGCCAGATTTTGAATAGGTTGATGCTAGGTCTTTCTAGGTTGCTAATCTTTCAGTAAGCTGCTTGTTGTATGCTGATGATGCAGTTCTGTTAGGAAGCAGCAACGAGGATTTGCAAAAAATAGTCTCTAGAATGTATGATGTATGCCTGGAGAGCGAATTGGCGATAAACGAAAGGAAGTCAAAAGTGATGGTATTTGAAAGGGGAAGTGAAGTGACTGATTGCTTAATAAATGTACACAACGAATGTCTTGATCAAGTGGAAGAATTTGTGTATCTGGAAAGCATGTTTTGAAAAGATGAAAGAGTAGAAAAAGATGTTGAAAGGAGAGTAAATGCGGGCGACAAAATGAACGGCGCACTAAGCACAGTAATTGCTAATAAAAATATGTCAATCGAAGCTAAACTGGCAGTGCACAACGGAATTTTAGTCCCAACACTAATGTATAAAAAACATGGAACTGGCAGAGGAAGGATGAAAGCCGAGTGAACGCGGTTGAAATACGATCTCTTCGACGAATATGTGGGAAATCAATGTATGACATGGTTACGAATGATGAAATCAAGTCAAGTATAATAGTATAATTGATAAGATTAAGAAAGGGTCTGTGAGATGGTTTGGTCATGTAGAACAAATGGACGACAAAAGAATGGTAAAACAAGAATATACGGTAAAAATAAACGGTAACGGGAGACGAGGATGGCCAAGGGAGACGTGGCATGATCAGATAAAGCAAAATCTTAAGTCTGGTCATATCAAAAGCAGACAGAACCGAAGGGCATGTATGACAAGATGTATGAATGTGGAAGAAGCTAGGAATGCATGCCAGGATAGACGTTTGTGGTGGTTTATTCTCTCTGCCTACCTCCACGGGGAAATGGCGTGATGGTAGTAGTAGTATTAGTAGTAGTCGATGCTAGGTTTTCGTCTTGAATAGGGTAGGGTGGTACTAGGAATATGGCGAATTTAAAATGGTTTTATTTTGGGGTTAATAGGTTTGAATTATTTGGCCGATGGAGGGGTGGTGTCGTTTCTGGATCTCCCGATCGGACTTGTTTCTTCCGGTTTACTAACAAGCTAATGAGCTAACATACCCTTTCGCCTTCAGAATTAGGAAAATTGGATTGAGGGCAATAGGCAAATTGACTGTATTTACTTAGGTTGCTTTGACGGCTATAGGGGCATTGAAAGCTGTAAATTTAAATAAAAAAAAAACCTAAATCTTTTGTTAACAAATAATTTTTTGGAACAAAAAGAATAACCGTTTATTACGGCTAAAAAAATTTATTGTTTTTGCAATGTGCGAATCTAAAAAGAGTCCGCAAGACCTTTAAAACAGATCTGGATAAGTGTGAGGTGGGGGCGGCTTTCAATAATTCAGATTTTAACTGAAATCTCCGTTTTTTTCGTTTATAATATGAAATAATATGAAATTTTAACTTAGTTAGAATGTAAGGTTACGTATAAAATTGTAAAGCGCCCTTGAGGTGATTTTTTACAAAAATAGCGCGATATAAATCAACCAAATATTATTATTGTTACCAAATAACAAGTATGTACATCATCTGACAACACGTGTTTGAAGTTTTACGTCTAAGCTACAAATTCTGAGAAAAGTAATAAGGGGTAGGTTGTATCGGATTGGATGATATTTTTAATCATTGAACATTTTTGTCAAAAGACTATACATAAAAGACTATACGTAAAACATTGAATACCAGGGGCGAATTGTCAAAGTAAGCGATTATGCACAGCTTACCATTATATTTGACTTTAAATTATAACAATTTATAGTAACCATGTTAATGGGAAAATATATAAAGTAATTATTATTTATTATAAATCACCTTTTATATCTTTTTACAAAAAAACATGTATGAAGTGCGCCCAGCCCATTCTTACCGAACGATAAAACTAGCCGATTACCTCAGCTTATTCTTCAATACAAAAAAGTACACTGTATTTTTCGTCTTTAACCTAAGTCGGCTTTTTTAGTACTAAAACAAACTTGCAGATTACAAATATTTTTAGAAGATTCTCTATTTGGAAACTAGTATTTCGAACATTATTTCCGAAGGACTATTTTTCTTTGATGGGACACCGTTGAAATATTATGTATCACATAGGACAGGTGGCGTTCGCAGTGGCCGTTTTAGGCATTATTCATTTTAAAAGAAATCGGCCAGTGCTCAAGTCTTGACAGTACTGTCAATGACAGATCATAATGAAAATATCTGCGGAATGTCATTGTGGTATGTGTTAATAAACTTTTATACAAGTTTAGTATTCTAATAAAATAGTGTTGATAAAAGCTACGTATATCGCGTGGTTAGTAATAATTGTTGTTTGAGTTGATTTTCACAGAACCACAGAAAAAGTAGTAATTTATAATTACATTACTTACATGTTATGTAAGTACTTATATGTAGTACAAATTAATGAACATTTTTAATAGATTACCTATAAAATAAATCACGGCTCGCCACTGTTGAATACATGTTAGCAGATTATGTGTTTAAGGTATCTAGTTATTTTTTGGTGAGATTTTTAAGCCTTGTTAAAGGAAGGTCATGTTCTGAAGCCGGCTGATATATTAAATTTTTTTGAGTGATTTTAAGCAAATTAAATATATACCGTACATTCACGGAGACCGGACCGCTGTGCACGTGCAAACCACGAGCCCACTGCGTGATATCGCATGATTGGCCCATTTCACACCACGTCAAAAATCTACACGGCATGATAAAATACAATACGGTAGATCGGCATTTATTGCTTTACAATTGTTTGTTCATTTAATGCCTGGCAAACGCAATAACCAGTACATCATGAGACCGACTAATCTCCAGTCGATTTCCTTTTGCAGGATTTTACCTGAGAGTACTCGCTAAATTTAAATAATGATTTCGATAAAATTACCACTAAAATATATTTTCTTTAATTTTACTATATTATTTGAATTATGTTGTGGTCCCGCGGCTAACGTTGCGGACTCGCGGATCAAAGGTCTGAGGTTCGAACCCCACTCTACCCCAATTTGATTTCCATGTTCTAATAGTGAGTTATTTACAACACGTTAAAAATGGTCAGCAAAATTGAAGTATTTAGGTAAATAATAAGAACACTAATATATAAATAGATGAAATGAAATTATTAACATATAAACAAAGAATATTTTACAATACAATGATATTTGTTCATAAAATTATAAACTCTAATAAAAAAACAGAATTTTGGAAAAAAATTGATCGGAACCAGTATGAACACGATCACAATACTAGAGAAAAGAACAAAATTAGACTTCCATTTAGGAAAAAGGCAAAGTCACAAAATTCAATTTTATTTAAAGCAATTAAAAAGTATTACGAAATGGAAAAAAATATTTATGAAGAAAAAAACATATCAAAATTTAAAATAATGGTCAAGACATATGTGATAAACAATTTATAAATTAAATATATTTTCAATGTTATTATTAGAACACACATAACAATATGTATGATATGTGTGCCCTACTTTAAGATTTAAATAAAAAAAATTAAATGGCTCGGCCTTAATTTGTCGGTCTCGTGGTGTAATGGTCAGCGCGTTTACTTACCATTCAAGAGGTCTCGGGTTCGATTCCCGACATGGTTGATATAAAATATTTATTTAAAAGAGTGTTTTCACACCGGAATTGAAATATTGTGCCTGAAGCGTAAGACTGATTATCTTACCTTCATGTAACAAAAAAAATATGATCAAGATACAATGCGATTGGTGTACCAATGCAGTGCCCTATGCGCCATTAGGTGCGGAAAGGGAATGAGGATGATGAATATATAAATATTTTTAAGTTTATATATTAACCGAACCGTTTTTATTGATATTTTTATTAAGATAATTTAATGTGGAGTTTTATAAAAAAAATAAAAAACATAAATATTATCAAATTGAAATTGGTAGGTAGATATCACGCGGCTAGTTTGTTTATTTGGAAATTCTTATAATAATGAACAGACTTTAGTTATATTATTTAATTTAATATTGAAAAGAATCACCACCATCACCACTATCCCCTTTCCGCACCTAATGGTGCAAATGACACTGAATTGGTACACCAATCGCAGCGAATCTTGATCATTTTTGTTACATCAAGGTAAGATGGTCAGTCTTACGCTTCAGGTACCAGTCCATCAGTCTAGGGACTATGAAATATTTCCGTGTAAAAACACCCTTTAAAATAAATATTTCATATAAATCATGTCGGGAATCGAATCCGAGACCACTTGCATGGTAGGCAAACGCGCTGATCATTACACCACGAGGCCGGCACGAAGAATAGTGGCTTAATTTTATTTTTATTTTATACACGGTTTTTCAGGGCCAATCTGCGAAACTTCAGAGGAACATTCCTCATGGTAAGCTTTAAAAAAAATCCCAATATTTTTTTTCCAAAAAGTCATTAAAAAAAAATATATATAATCTCAAAACGGAGTAAATATTTTATTTCTCAGACTAGCATTCCTTCCACAAACCTAGACAAAAAAAAATTGCGATAAAAACGTATTTGACTGGACTGCTTGACCGAGAGATTAAAGATTTACTCCATTTTGAGAGCATTTTTTTTTTTTTTTTCAAATTACTTTTTGGATATTTTTTAAAGCTTACCATGAGGAACGTTCCTCTGAAATTTCGCGGTCTGGCCCTGAAAAACGTGTATAACATACGCTTAGTTATCAAAACATCGTGATCGTGTAGCAACTCTGCTATCGAACAGTGTAATATGTCATCTGAATTATTCCCATAAATCTCCAGTATTTGTACATATTGGTATCGAAATGGAAGGGGATATTGGACTGAGCGTATAACATTATACATTATATACACATCTTGCGGAGCCCATAAATTATTGGACGCTATGACAGAAGGTTCTAGTTCGGCCAACACTACATTAAACAAACCACTAGAGCATAAGATAAATAGAAATAATCAATACTCTAGATTTCACCGAAATTTCTACAAATACAGTCACTTTCATGTGACTGACATTTATTCAAATTTTAACTTTCTGCCGATCGTCTCAAACTTCTAAGAGTTGTAATTTATTTATTTTTATTATCGGCGAACTTATTTCTTACTTAATTAACTTATTTTTTTAGTAGAACCGAAGAGTATCGGCCCCGTATACATCGCAATTTTTTTTTGGCTGCGTTTTTCCCTTTCAGGTAGTAAAATATGGCGGATTTCTTCCTTTGAGGCCTCTATACTCGACGCACGATAGTTCACGATTGAACCCACCAAGAGCAATACTGTCAAATAAACATCTGTAGAATACATTCACACCTTTACAACGCCGTATCGTATGATCCGATGTAACTAATAATAAACGAGATATGTTTAGTTGAAAAAAAAGGCGGGAAATACAAAATGACCTTTTCCCCAACATTATTTAATTTTGATGGTCTTTTTTAACGAGTTGTAAATAACTCACTATCAGAAAATGGGAATCGAGTTAGGGTAGAGTGAGATTCGAAGCGCGGACCTTTGATCTGTGAGTCCGAGACTTTAGCCAGTGGACCACAATCCAATTCTGATAATACTGGTGATTGGAATACCGGACAGATGAATCTCAGCAAAATTCACGAATGGTGCAATAAAATAAACATAAAAAGTGCTCACTTCAAAGCGATTATAAACTCCAATAAATCCCAATTCACGAAAACAATGCTCGCTTGAACATGAATTTTGCATGACTTTTGGAAATCACCTAGATGGTACGCTTAACGATCGTCTGTATGTATCTACCGATCGACTACAAAGCCGTCTCCTTTTACGTCTCGATACATGCATGAAAAACAGTAAAACAGATGGAAAAAATATAATAACTAAATTATTTTTTTAAAGTGGTAACTTTCTAAGGCCTAGATACTCTTATTTGTTAATAGGACAGAACCTAGTGACATTATTTTCACATCTAGGCGTTCGTTTTATTAAGTGACAGTTATGTCGGCATTTAGTTCGGCTTCAAAACTTACTTATTTCTCTCTCATATTTTTAATAGGATTTTAAGAAAAAAAGTGCCAACCTCAAAACGATTAAAAAATTTAATAAATCATAATTAAAGGAAAAATTGCTCGGTGGAACAAAATTTTTGACACTTATTTTTTTTTTTTAAATTAAATAAATATTTGCGTTCTTATGATTTACCCAAATATTTAATTTTGAGGGCCATTTTCAACGAGTTGTAAATAACTCACTATTAGAAAATGGGAATCAAGTTGGGGCAGAGTAGGATTCGAACCACGGACCTTTGGTCCGTGAGTCCGAGACACTAGTCTCATGACCACAACCCGATTCTAAATGCGTAATGCGTTCCTTTGATGCGTAGATCAACGTATCGAGGGGGTCTAGACCTGTCGGTATAAAATGATGTACTTACATCAAAACTTGATGGCGGGGGGTATCGGTACTTTACCTTTGTAGTCGGTCGGTTGACTTTTATCTTCAACTATGACGTTATACTGAAGCTGTCATTTTAGAGCGTAGATATGTGTACCGTGACGTACGCTTCCCCTTGATTCATATCGATGTACCTACCCAAAACTTAAAGGTGGGGGGTCGGTTGTATATCTTTATAATCGCTAGAGGGGATTTATCTTCAACTATACAGTCAAGGTGAAGGTATGACGTCTTTATCTTCCCTTCATAATCGAGGGCCTGGTTAGAAGTCGTGTAGAATATATTTCGCCAGTCTGGTTGCCCTATTATAGTATCCATTCTGATTCCCTTGAGCATGTCCCGAAGAAATTTTTATAATATATTTATTTTAAACTACATATTCTAGCAGATTTATTTAGTTATAATCAAAATGGTATTTTCACAGGTCGGGAATAACGATAAAAATATCATTAACAAACATTGCGGACAAGTTCGGCGCCGAAACGTCATACGTGCCGTTTGTCCCACAAAGCGCGAAACGTGTAGTTTTTGGGTAATTTGAAATATGCATATTTAAAACCTTTGTTGAAAATTTACCCAAAGTCGCACCGAAAAAAAAATAATACCGTTACTTTTGTAATTTTTTGATTATTAAAAAAAAAAATAATACAATAACGTGAAAATACCGTGTTGTTATCTTTGGCCAATCTTTTAAAACTTTCCGATTGAAGAATTTTAACAGACGTAATATACCTTTGTAAAGTAATTAATTCATTCGTTGACTGTCCAGATTTACTGGAGTTGGTGGTTTCCGTGTACCTGGTCGATGCCCGCCACAGATCTCCTTTTTGTTCTGCAAATTCCAGGACCAACTATCACATACACTCGCCCATCCCCAGGCTCCACATACGAGTATATGGTCATCAGTACGAGGATAGGACTGATATATTGGGTTCTGGACTTGATAGTTATAAAACGAGTCTGATTTCTTTTTTTTTAACGCAATATAATTCTTAAACTTTTCTGTGTTTTTTGAAAAATGTTTTTTGCTTTTTCATATTCATGTAAATATTTTTTTAAATTTTTACTTACTTATGTGTTTAAACTATTGTTATAGTTTTGAAATTTAATCATTTTTATTATGTATCCATAAATAAATATTCACACCGCTCCACGGGTGTTTTCACACCAGAATATTTTATAGTCCCTAGACTGGAACCTGAAGCGTAAGACTGATCATCTTATATTATATTTATTTATTTATGACAAAATACAAGGTTTTTAAACGTTACATATTACATTACATATTTTATTTGCACAATATATTCCCAATTAGCAAAAGCGCTGGTATGAAGGGATATTATTTATTTTATTTTATTTATTCATTCGATGTGTATCAGTTAAATTTTAAAATAAAATGCTTTTTTTTTCAGAGTACGTTTTTGAAATTTAACAAACTTTAAAAAAAAAAAAACAATCTATATCATTTCTTGATTTTAATTTTAACAAAAAGGTTTCTAACTTTTTACTAAGCTCTTTATTGTACCATTTTTAATACAATTACAAGTTTTAAACAATTATTTTTTTATACTTACGCACCCACACCCACACACACGCACCCTCTCCCTCATTCATTCCCACACGCACATGTATCCTCTCCCTCATTCATTCACGCATACACACATTCACATACACACGAATACAAACGTCACACGAATACAATTACTAAACTTCTTTTCTTATATATTATGTGTCATTATATTTACAGTGGATTTTTTTAAATTGGCTTTAGCATTGTTAAGATTTTTCTGCTTATTTTGTTTATGTAATAGCTGTAAAAATCCTAAATAAAATAAAATAAATATTATGTACATATAATAACACAATAGTTTAAATAAAAGTCGATAAAATAACATCACAAATCACTCGTCACACGGGCTGTAAGAACTGATTTATTTTGGTGTTTTTTAAGTACGTTGTTCGCAAGTTCAATTATTTGATGCTCTTGTATTTATTTTATGTATGTTGTAGTTAAAATTAAATTTTATACTTGTCTCATCATTTTTATTTTTTCTGTGTAGATTAAATCCTTTAGATTGAGCATTTTTGTTATTCTATATAAATCCGTGGTTCTAGTTTATTAATTAAATTAAATGTTATTTTAAGCGCTTTATTCATTGTTCTTTGTATTGATTCTTGCATTTGTTTACTACATTGAGACCATCTTATTAATCCATGTACAAAGTGTGGAAGTATAAAAGCATTGTATATATTACCTTCATGTAACAAAAATGATTAAAATACGCTGTGATTGGTGTACCAATGCAGTGCCCTATGCACCATCAGGTGTGAAAAGGGAATGCTTATTATAATTTTAATGTTTATGCTAAAATAAATAAATAAATTAAGACGGATGAAGAATACAGTTCTGAGAGATAGAACCAGAAAAACGGGCGTTTTTGACTCGACAGCTAATCTCAGCTATAAGTCGTGGAGCATTGAAGAAATAAAAAAAATGTAGTAACATGTACTTGCCAGTGCAACATTATTTAAATTGTATTTTATTGCATCGCACGGAATGCAGGGACGGTCAACATAGAGCGCTGTCAAACATTATAAAACAAAGAACATCACACAGATTGCTCTTATTTCCACTCCAACATTTCCCAGCGAATACGTTCTGTCTTATCTTCAAAGCTCTTTATTTTAAATTATTCTTACTTTGTAAACTCAATCAAAAATCGATCTCATGTAAGTACTAAATTTGTTGCTACAAAAAGGTAAAACATTTTTGAGAAGAGAATACATGGCCATTTTACACACTGTGTAGCATTCACCATTCTGCCTATATTTACCCACACCCACATTTCCTTAACTCTCTGTCGACTTTTGTGAAATAAAATAGCTTAAACATTTATTGATGTGGGTGAGATTCATCTGGCAGAATTATTTCACATACTGACAACGCCTGAAAACACATTTTTAATTTTTGTACTTCTTATACCAGTTAGTTTAATCAAAAATGATTTAAGTATGTACAAATGTTTGTAGATAGGGTGTATTTCCTCCCGGAGGAGTTATTAAGATTTAAGTTTGTTGGAGAGAGAGAAAACATTTTTAAGAAGATAATATGGAGGTCTAGGCATTTATAGGACTTATGACCAGTCAGTAGCTAGTTGTTTTCTCTTTGCAACAAATGAGGCTCCTAATAACTCCCAAGGGAGGACATTCAGACTGTCTATAAACATTTGGAAATACTCAAAACACATGTAAGTAATACTTAATTAAATACTATCAAATCATTAATAGCAGGCAACAGTCAGACTGTCTTGATTTGGAAAACAGTATTTTAAACATTATTTCTTAAGGACTATTTTTCTTTGAGATGGTACTTTTGACATAAGACCATAATTACTTTCATGCATCATATTGTAGGACATATTATAGCACTGCACGCGGCCGTTTTTAGCACTATTAATTACTAAAACAATGCGGCCTAATCTATAAAATATAATATATCACGAAGTTCATCGTTTGAGTTGATTTCATGGATGAGAGTTGTTGTATCACACAGAACCACAGAAAAATATCAATTTATAGTATATATTACTTACATTATATTTTGTACCTCCTATGTAGGTACAAATATATGATATTTTTTATAGCTTACCTGTAAATAAAATCAGCATTCGCCACTCCAAGCTTTTTTTTATTATTACACCTCTTATATAGAAGTTATAAATACGTCAGTGCCTTGGATGCGTGAGGTCCCGGGTTTGATTCCCGGAAATGTGTATTCAAAATTTGTAGTTTTACTGTATAATACTTTTCTGGCAGCTAAAGCATAATTTCATTTTCATTTTAGGTAACAAATGATCGAGATAGGCTGCATTCGGTATTCTTACAGTTTTGAAATGATGATGATAATTTATGCAAAAAATAACATTGGTGAAAAACTTTGATTTATTTTGCTAGCATTTCCTTCCCCTAACTTGTCTCTTTAATAATTGATTGCCCTTAATGTTGTTTCCGAAAAAGAAAAGTATCACATTTGTATTTTTTTGTGTGTAGCTTTCGAAGACATTCGTTGTCGTTACATTTTTTTAAAGACGCACAATGCTTCGCTTTATACAAACTCAACGCTATAAATTCACTTCAGAATTTTTGAACTATGACGTCGTGGAAGTATTACAGGATAATCAGCTCGACAAAATTGGTTGGACTAATTTATGAGTTTACTTATGATTGCATACCAAAGTACACATATTTAACAAATTACAACAGGGATGGAGAATACCTTTTTTTAAATTTTTATTATTAATAAAACATATAATACAAAAATTACATATTATACTCCCAGGAGTTATTAGAAACTCATTTGGGACCGTACAAAAGAAAAAACATTTTTTTGGCAATTCATAACATCATACAAATTTTACATCCGAAATAAAAAGAAAACATTATTGTATAAGAAACATAAAACGCCATCTTATATAAACTACAAACCTTAAAGAATGGAATATGGAAGTCTAGGCATTTACATGACTTACGACTATTCATAGGCTGGTTTAAGTGACCACTATACACACTATGTAACATTCACCATTTTGCCCATGTTTGAACATATATATATTTCTCCAATTCTTCGATTGGTTGATTTTAGTGAAGTTAAAGCGCTAAAACCTTTATTGTTGTGAACCTTTATCTGACTGAATTATTTAACATACTAGGCAATGCCAGGTCAACAGGTCATAAGTCCTGTAAATGCCTAGACTTCCATATTACCTTGTTTAAGGTATTCTGCATCTCTGTTGTAATTTGTTAATCTTAATGACTCCCGAGGGGGTGAAGTCAGTATTTTGTCTACAAACATTTGGACAAACTCAAATATTGTACACATATTTATTTGTGATTACTTTTAGTTGATTGTATTCATTCGCGTATTGTCGCGCTACGGTCAAGGATGTATGTACTTATTTTTATTCAGAAAAATGCAGATTACTTTGAAAGATACGTACTATAGTTTTTTCTCATATTTTATTTTTAAATATTGTAAATGCTTCTTTAAAATTATACAAAAATAAGCTAATTTTATAGTCCATGTTTTTTTGTTTTTTTCCTTTTTTTTCTCGAAAACTTAAAATATCGTAATTTTTATATTTTGTATATTATACAGGAACCAATGTTCAATTAATTCTATTATCGTTTTTTGCTTCCAAAACCTCGGGAAAATGCGTATTTCTTTATTTTTCAGACACTACACGATTTTCAGGCTAGAGATTTTTTAATGAGAAAGAATTTATCGAAGTTTGTGGCAGTGCGTAATAATGTTATTAACAAATTTCATCTAAAAAAGGAAATATGTTACGCTTTGGACTCATAAATGTACGTAGATTTACATTTCTTGAGAACTTAATGCTCGTTTCAGTGAACTACCATATAGTTATTAAAAAAAAAAAAAAACATATTTAAAATACTTTTTTATCATGGTATGATGAAATACGTCGCACAGGCGGGTTTCGAGACCTTTTAGATTTTTTATTGACTAGCTTGTATGAAACGAAACACTGTGCGAAGCTTAGTTAAACTGAACGTAAATCCAGAATAAACGTGTGCAGTCATTTTGGATTTACTTATCATCCTTTTTATCAACTTTCTTGCTTTTAAGTTAACCGTCGCGACATAACATTATCCAACGAAAAAGTATTATTCGCCAGTTTGCGATACCACTTTTTATACCCATTTTTACTTTATTAAGTCTTTTTGAGACATGCGCTATTGATAAAATCAAGGAAGGGGAATTAAGATGGATTCGTCAATAAAACGAATGGATGGAACTTACCAACTTGTGCCAGAAACCCGACAATATGTAGCAGGGCCGAATCGTGTGTAGAAGCGATTGTGCGCAACTTACCATTAAATTTGACCAACCATAATAATGTTTTATTGTAACTTTATTTACAGAAAAACAAATAAATAATTATCATTTATATTAAATCATTTCCACCGTTTGTATTTTCATCCTAATATAAATATAAATATTAATAAAGCGCGCCCAGCGCCTGCGGTGAGCCAAGAAACTAGCCGATTATTCCAGCTTATTTTTTCATACAAAAAAGTATACTATATTTTGAATGTCTAAACCCCAGTGCGGGTTTTTTCTCCTAGATTAATCTTGCAGTTTACACAAATTCTTTGAAAATTCTGATTTGGAAAAAAGTATTTCAAACATTGTTTCTTAAGGGCTATTTTCCTTTGAGATGGTACTTTTGACATAATACCATAATTACTTTTATGCGTCATATTGCAGGGCATATAGTGTACGACGCGGCCGTTTTTAGCACTATTAATTTCTAGAACAATCGGCCAGTTGACATTTCAATTGAATACCTAATATCTATTGAATTCATAATTGTATTTTTTATTTATTTTTTAATGAGTTATGTATTAAAGTAATGGATAATATTTCTACCTCTCTTTTCTGTAAGAATACATCAACCGATTAAAATAGGAAACAGGGATGTGTAATGTTACCATAGTTGTTTAATCTATACATGGACAACTGTATGAAAGATATATAATGTATGGGTATTGGAGCAAAAATGGATAGTTTTTCAGTAAGCTGCTTGTTGTATACTAATGATGCAGTTCTGTTAGCAAGCAGCAAGGAGGATTTGCAAAAAATAGTCTCTAGAATGTATGATGTATACCTGGAGAGTGAATTGGCGATGAACGAAAGTAAGTCAAAAGTGGTGGTATTGGAAAGAGGAAGTGAGGTCACTGACTGCATAATAAATGTAAACAACGAATGTCTAGAACAAGTAGAAGAATTTTTGTATCTGGGAAGCATGTTTTCAAGAGATGGAAGAGTAGAAGAATATGTTGAAAGGATAGTGAATGCGGACAACAAAATGAACGGCGCACTAAGCACAGTAATTGCTAATAAAAATATGTCGATCAAAGCTAAACTGGCCGTGCACAATGGAGTTTTAGTCCCAACACAAATGTACGGAAGTGAAACATTGAACTGGCAGAGGAAGGATGAACGCCGGGTGAATGCGGTTGAAATACGATCTCTTCGACGAATGTTTGGGAAATCAATTTATGACATTGTTACGAATGACGAAATCAGGCTAGAGTGTAAATCTGAGTCAAGTATAATTGATAAGATTAGGAAAGGGTCATCTTAGATGGTTTGGTCATGTAGAACGAATGGACGACGAAAAAATGGTAAAACAAGTGTAAATGGCGAAAATAACCGGTAACGTGATACGAAGACGACCAAGGAAGACGTGGCTCTTATCATATAAACCTAAATCTTAAGTCTGGTCATGTCAAAAGCAGACAGAACCGAAGGGCATGTATGACAAGATGTATGAATGTGGAAGAAGCTAGGAATGTATGCCAGGATAGACGTTTGTGGTGGTCCATTCTCTCTGCCTACCTCTACGGGGAAATGGCGTGATGGAAGTAGTAGTAATTAAAATAGGAATCATCTTCTATTTTATTTTTTAAATAAATTAACAATTTTCCTATTGTTAATTATGTCATATTATGTCCGCTGATTTTCATTGCGACAAACTGTTCTACATTTTCCTTCGCCGACATATATTTATGTCGCCGTTGTACGCGACACACGTTATGTCCCGCGAGACAAATGTCGCATGTAAAGCGCCCACAAACCCCCCCCCCCCCCTCCGCGTGTCCCCACGCTGCCAGCCACCCCCACGAACTGTACTGATTTCGCTTTTTATTTTGCCCAGATTTATGGAAAATGGGCAGGTTCAGAATTGTATGCGACGTTCATTTCGCGAAACGGATCTTTGTATTTCTGTCGTGATGTTTACGGTAAATCATACTTGTATCTTTTTAAATATTAAATTTAAGATGGCACGCAGCCGCGAATCTTTTTACACAGATATCTTTTGATTTTCAAAGCGACGCAAAGTACACACTTACGAGGAAAAGTGTGTGTGTAAATATTACATAGGTGTCATGCACGTTTGATAAATATGTTTTGTTCACTAAAAAAACATAATGATACTGAAAGTTAAGTTGATTTTTAACGTCACTTACAGATTTATTTGTTTTGGTAATATCATCATAATTTCTCCATCCGCATCTAGTGGTGCATAGCAATAACATATCTACAATCATTTTTGGTTCTAAGGTGATCAGCCATATAGTCTTGATAAAATTAACCAGCCGTAAAATGAATAAAAAAACGTATGAATACAACTATAGAGTATTCGATTGTGGTCCCGAAATCAATATTGAAATATTAGGGTAAATGCAAGTATATTTTATTTTTTGAAACTTTTTTATGGCACAGATTTTTTTTTTTTAAAGAAACAAACAGTCGACGATGATGTCATAACTTTTTTTTTAAATACAGTTTAAAGACGGACCAGCAAAGTTTCTAAATAAAAATCATACACATGTATTATTAAATTGTGTTACAACAAAAGGATGTGTTCATGTGTATTTGTATGAGAGTAAGTGTAGATGTGTGTTTATGTGTATTAGTGTGGGAGTAAGTGTTCAGGTGTGTGCATCATTAAATAGTAAGTGGGACCGTTTTGCAGCCAGAAATAATAAGTCTTAATTTATTTTTAAATAAATTAAGGGACATGTAAAATATATCAATAGATAAAAAAAAACATTATAGTTAGAGCAAGAACGATAGAGGAAAGAGTGTTGTGCATAGTTAGTGCTACAGACTGGCAGATGGAATAAATACTTATTTCTTGTCACGCGAAAGGGGACATTAAGATTAATTTTGGAGAGTAGGTTAAAAGAGTCTACTTTATTATTTAATAATTTGTGTAAATAGCATAATTCAGATACAGTGCGTCTATTTTCAAGGGTAAAAAAACTATTTTGTTTGGCAGATTGGATGTAAGTACAAAGCGTTTTATTGTTTCCATAATCTACGTGTTTTAAAAATTTTCGTTGAACAATGATGATTCATACATCATCATCATCAGTGGCGCTACAGCCCGTTGTAGGCCCTGGCCCCCTCCAGAATCTGCCTCCATTCCTCCCTGCGCCCTGCCTCTCTTCTCCACTTCGTCAGGCCAATTGCTCTAATGTCACTTTCCACATTATCCAGCCATCTTATTTTTGGCCTGCCTCGGCTTCGTCTGCCTTCCGGAGTGGTATAAAGAATCTTTTTTAGGGTGCGGTTATCATTCATTCTGTGCACATGGCCCAACCATTGTAATCTTCCCATTTTTATGAATTATGCAATCTTGGGTTCGCCATACAGTGCCTCTAATCATGATTAAATCGTCTCCTCCACACTACGTTTTGGTTGACAGCACCAAATATCTTCCTTAATATTTTTCTTTCAAATACTAACACCATGTTTTCATCTCTTTTGGTCATAGCCCAGTATTCTGCACCATATGCAATGACCGGTCTGAGGAGAGTTTTGTAAATAATGGTCTTAGTTTTTCTTGTGAGCAATTTTGATCCCAGATGTTTAAACAAGCCATAATAACATTTGTTTGCTGCCGGTAGCCGTGCTCTAATCTCCGTACTTTAATTGTTATCATAAGTCATTTTAGTACCTAAATATTATTCATACATACTTAAAAATATTATTGATTCGACTAACTGGTAAAGAAAGAAGTTTGAATCGAAAGTATTTTCATGCGTTTCTTTACCTCGTGCCTTCATCTTCACGTATCATGTCGAGTCCCCCCGACGTTAAAGACCACTTGGGAGAAAGCTTCCCTATCTTGAGCAGTACAAAACAGCTCCTCCACAGTTCTAATCCTGTGCCGCGATTATGAACACTATCTTCATCTGTAAATATCGAGACGGTACACTTAACTTCTGTACTATCTCTATCTACCTCGGTATGTTCTACCGACTTGTCATCTCGACGTAATATGATCGAATCCAACCAATGAATGACCACGACAATTTAGTCCGCGGTCCTTACTTCATTAAAATTTAAATAGTTTTGATTTATATTTTAAATATGCTTCTGTGATATAAAGTGCCTACTTCAAAGCGTTTATAAACTCCAATAAATCCCAATTCAAGCAGAATCAAAAGCACCGACTGATTCAGGTTCTATTTCACTCACAGAAAGGTTTTCTTAATCCGCCCGGACACAGAGAAATGAAGAAGGTTGATACATAATAAGGAAGTTCAGTGCTACGAGAAATTAGATATTTAAAATGTTTTTTCTCACACTCGGTAAAAATTAGAGCTTTAAATTGTATGGCGAAGTTTCTTGAAAATATATAAAAAATTATTGAAAATAATTTTAATAAAAACGAACTATTTTGAACTACGTCACAAGTTTCTCGGATAAACCAATGATAGTGTTGTGACTTGTGACAGAGTTTCGGTTTCCAGGAAGCCAACTCATCAATCAACAAAAATCTATGACGAGAACTTGTGGTGTCACAGGTAGAATAATTTCAAAATTACAAAACTTTAAAAAGTCATAGTGCTGATAATACGATACATATTTTTTTTTACTTCTTGTCTCTTAACAAATAAAAAAATATAAAAAAGACACTATCTCTTCTACAATGGTTTAAAATATGCATATTTTTAATGGCATTTAATTGTTTTCATGACGTGATATCAGTTATGCAAAGCGCTGTTTACACAACATAATTTTCCTCGGGGAATTTCCCATTCCACGGGCTCTTAATCATAAATGATAATGGCCTCCTCACACAGTGAGAATGGCGCTCAGTTTCATAGTTCCATAGTTGTGAATTCTCTGTGAACATTTTCATTCAGAGCGAATGAAAGGCCCCATAGACAAACCACAGTCACTAGTCACCATAGATAAAGAGACATTATTTTGCAAAACTTTTATTATGCTGGGTAGAATGTAGATTCCTACCTACGTAACTATGCAAGTCAAAAATCACATATTAAAATATTTTTGTTAGATAACTTTGACCGTTCGGCAATTATAGGATAATATACTAACAACTAAATGCAAAATATAAAAAAAAACTATTTTTTGTAGCATAAAGTAAACAGGTAGATACGTATTACGCTATTTATGTTCAAAACATTAACATTGTTG